>NC_133375.1:45055043-45107543 GCF_049309525.1 Garra rufa
AACAAGACAATACTTTTTATTTCTAGAAAATCCTTCTTGATTTAAGAATTTTTTGATATTTTGGCTTGTTTCCAACCACTATTTCAAACAGAAAACAAGATTATTTTTCTTATTTTCTTAAAAAAAAAAAAAAAAAAAAAAAATGAAGTGCATTTTTTTCTCAAAACTAGCTAAATAATCTGCCAATGGGGTAAGAAAAATAATCTTGTTTTGTGTTTAGCAGATTATTTAGCTTGTTCTAAGCAAAAACTCACTTTATTTTGACTTGTTTTTTCTGAAAACAAGAATTTTGGGAAAAAAAAAAAACAAATCTTTCTTGATTTAGGAATTTTTAGATATTTTGGCTGGAAACGAGACAAAAAATTTAAGTAAGAAATTTTTTTTGTGTGTGGTGTTCCTGTCATTATTAGGTTTACATTTTGGTCTTGTTTTCAGCCAAAATATTTAAAAATTCTTAAATCAAGAAGGATTTTCTAGACGAGTAACAATTATTGTGTTGTTTTCGGAAAAAACAAGTCAAAATTAAGTGCATTTTTGCTTGAAACAAGCAAAATTATCTGCCAATGGGGTAAGAAAAATAATCTTGTTTTCTGTTTGAAATAGTGGTTGGAAACAAGCCAAAATATCAAAAAATGCTTAAATCAAGAAGGATTTTCTAGAAATAAAAAGTATTGTCTTGTTTCAGAAAAAGTCCAAACTAAGTGAGTTTTTGCTTAGAACATAAGATAGAACATGTTTGAACCAAGATTATTTGTCTTACTCCATTGGCAGATTATTTAGCTTGTTCTAAGCAAAAACTCACTTCATTTTGACTTGTTTACAAAATCCATCTTGGTGTAAGAATTTTTAGATATTTTGGCTGGAAACAAGACAAAAAAAGTGTGAGTAAGAAAAGCATTTTTTGCAGTGGATGTTCCTATCATTATTATGGGTTCACATTTGTGTCTTGTTTCCAGCCAAAATAGCTAAAAATTCTGAAATCAAGAAGGATTTTCTAGACGAGTAAAAAGTATTTTCTTGTTTAAAAAAAACAAAAACAAATAAAAATTAAAGGAACACTCCACTTTTTTTGGAAATAGGCTCATTCTCCAACTCCCCCCGAGTTAATAAGTTGAGTTTTACCGTTTTGAAATCCATTCAGCCGTTCTCCTGTTCTGGCGATATCACTTTTAGCATAGCTTAGCATAGATCATTGAATCCTATTAGACCAATAGCATCACGTTCAAAAATGACCAACGAGTTTCCATATTTGTCCTATTTAAAACTTGACTCTTCTGCAGTTATATCGTGTACTAAGACCGGTGGAAATGTAAAGCTGCGAGTTTCTAGGCTGATAAGATTAGGAACTACACTTCCATTCCGGCGTAATAGTCAAGGAAGTTTGCTGCTGTAATATGGCCGAAGCAGGCGCAGTAATACCACGCAGCACATGTGCAAATGCTAAACTAGCTGGGAACTCATTTCTGATAATACTCCGCCTGCTTCGGCCATATTACAGCAGCAAACTTCCTTGACTATTACGCCGGAATGGAAGTGTAGTTCCTAATCTTATCAGCCTAGAAACTCGCAGCTTTGCATTTCCACCGGTCTTAGTACACGATATAACTGCAGAAGAGTCAAGTTTTAAATAGGACAAATATGGAAACTCGTTGGTCATTTTTGAACGTGATGCTATTGGTCTAATAGGATTCAATGATCTATGCTAAGCTATGCTAAAAGTGATATCGCCAGAACAGGAGAACGGCTGAATGGATTTCAAAACGGTAAAAATCAACTTATTAACTCGGGGGGAGTTGGAGAATGAGCCTATTTCCAATAAAAGTGGAGTTTTCCTTTAAGTGCATTTTTTCTCAAAACTAGCTAAATAATCTGCCAATGGGGTAAGCAAAATAATCTTGTTTTGTGTTTAGCAGATTATTTAGCTTGTTCTAAGCAAAAACTCACTTTATTATGACTTGTTTTTTCTGAAAACAAGAATCTTGGGGAAAAAAAAAAAAATCTTTCTTGTTTTAGGAATTTTTAGATATTTTGGCTGGAAACGAGACCAAGTCAGTCATTTTTTCCAGAGCTAGATCTGATAGTCAAGCTGTTGTGTTTCAGACCTGATTCACCGTGTGCATCTGAGAGGCTCCTTCCTCGTCACACGGGCCGCTTGGAGCCACATGAAGAACCAGAAGTTTGGAAGGTATGGAAACAGTGTTTGTAAATGCCATCTGTGGTTGTCCCCAGCTGATCGTCGTCGCTCTCGTGTCTGTTCTCAGGATCATCATGACGTCGTCCGCAGCAGGAATCTACGGGAACTTCGGCCAGGCCAACTACAGCGCGGCCAAGCTGGGTCTCCTGGGCCTCGCCAACACACTGGCCATCGAAGGACAGAAATACAACATCCACTGCAACACCATCGCACCGACCGCAGGATCCCGCCTCACCGAGACCGTCATGCCACCAGGTTCATGAGCGCTTACACCTGAACATCTCTATGAATTAAACCTCTCAGCTGTAGACTGACAGCCTGTGCTTTCTCTTCTCTCTCAGATCTGGTGCAGTCGCTGAAGGCCGAATACGTGGCGCCGCTGGTGCTGTGGTTGTGCCACGAAGCCTGTCAGGAGAACGGAGGACTGTTTGAGGTGTGGCTTCAGGTCCACTTTCCTACAGAGTTTAGCTCCACTCTGACTTGCCAGTAATTTTCTAGTAACCCTGAAAACCTTGAATAGCTTATTCAGGTGTGGACCTTGAGGGCTAGAATTGAGAACCCCTGCAGTGGAGAAATGCAAGGGTCATGGGTTCGATTGCAAAGGAATGCATGGACTGATTGAATACAGTGCCTTTCATTTTTTTCACATTTTGTTTTGTTGCAGCATTATGTTAAACTGCTTTAAATTAGTTTTTCTCCACATCAATCTACATCTCATACTCCATAATGACAGCACAAAACAGGTTTGTAACAACTTTGCAAATTTATTAGAAATAAAAAACTGAAAAGATCCCGTTTCTGGGACACTGGAAATGTATCTGAGGAGCATTCATATTGCTTCTAGATGTTCCTACACTTGGAGTGGAGTTAAACTGTAGCAAATTCATTTGAATGAGTCTGATTTAGAAAGACACACACCTCTCAGAAAAGGTCTAACAGCTGAAAATGCAGATCAGAGCAAAAACCAAGATAACTGCCTGTAGAGCTCAGTGACAGACTTGCGTTAAGGCCATGATCTAGAGAAGAGTTCAGAAACAAATCTGCTGCATTGAAGGTTGACAGAAGCATTCTCCATAATGGAAGACCATTGGAACAACTAGGACTCTAGAAAATGTCCAAGCTGACAGAGATGGAGAGGAGAAAAGGTGAGGCAAAGAATGGCAGATAATTGCCAAATGCAGATGTGCAAAGATGCTCACATCAGACCCAAAAACACTTGAGGCTGTAAAGCTGCTTCAACTATGGACTGAGTTAAGGGTGTGAATACTTATGCAATCTACTTATTTTGATTTTTAATACATTTGTAACATTTGCAAATCTGGTTTTTGCTTTGTCATTATTATGGTGTATGGAGTGTAAACTGATGTGGGGAAAAACTCATTTAAAGCAGTTTAACATAATGCTGCAACAAAACAAAACGTGAAAAAAATGAAGGGGTATGAATACTTTTGCAAGGCACTGTTTATACTGTACTTTGGATGCATTAATTGCAGTCTAGATGAAAGCATATGATCAATGCATACATGTAAATGTGTTCATTCTAAACTCAACAGCTGCTGTTTGTGTTTCCAGGTCGGCGCCGGCTGGATCGGCAAATGTAAGTTCTGCTCTGAAACTGATGATCTCTGTGGGAGAAGATCAGCATCAGCAACGGAAATAGATCCATGACTCATTTTAATACACCCATTTTATGTATATATATGTGTGTTATATAATGTGTTTTACATATATATACAGTTGAGGTCAAAAGTTTACACCCCCCCTTCAGAATCTGCTAAATAAGAGGGATCATACAAAATGCATGTTATTGCTTATTTAGTACTGACCTGAATAAGATATTTCACATTAAATGTTTACGTTTAATAATTGAATTTATACCAAAAGTTTACATCCGCTTGATTCTTAATACTGTGTTGTTCTCTGAATGTTTTAGTGATAGTTGTTCATGAGTCCCTTGTTTGTTCTGAACAGTTAAACTGTCTGCTGTTCTTCAGAAAAATCCTTTAGGTCCCACAAATATTTTGGTTTTCCAATTTTTGTGAATTTTTGTGTATTTGAAGCCTTTCCAACAATGACTGTATGATTTTGAGATCCATCTTTTCGCACTGAGGACAACTGAGGGACTCATATGCAACTATTACAGAAGGTTCAAACACTCACTGATGCTCCAGAAGGAAAAAACATGCTTTAAGAGCCGGGGGTGAAAACTTTTGAACAGAATGGAGATCTGGACATTTTTCTTATTTTGCCTAAATAGCATATTTTTTTCATTTAGTACTGCCCTTCAGAAGCTACAGAAGATAGTTACATGTTTCCCAGAAGACAAAATAAGTTAAATTTACCCTGATCTTCAAATTCCAAAAGTTTTCACCCCCGGTTCTTAATGCATGTTTTTTCTTCTGGAGCATCAGTGAGTGTTTGAACCTTCTGTAATAGTTGCATATGAGTCTCTCAGTTGTCCTCAGAAAAGGTGGATCTCAAGATCATACAGTCATTGTTGGAAAGGGTTCAAATGCACAAAAATGCTGGAAAACCAAAAAATTTGTGGGAGCTGAAGGATTTTTCTGAAGAACAGCAGACAGTTTAACTGTTCAGGACAAACAAGGGACTCATGAACAACTATCACTAAACAAAAAAAAAACAGCTGTGGATCATTCAGAGAACAACACAGTATTAACAATCAAGAGGATGTAAACTATATTTTATTTTCTCTTGTGGACTATATGTAAACATATTTCATGTGAAATATCGTATTCAGGTCAGTACTAAATTAACTATATATATATATATGTGACCCTGGACCACAAAACCAGTCATAAGGTTAAATTTGACAAAACTGAGATGTATATATAATATGAAAGCTCAATAAATAAGCTTTCTACTGATGTATGGCTTGTTAGGATAGGACAATATTTGGCCGAGATACATCTATTTAAAATCTGGAATCTGAGGGTGCAAAAAAATCAAAATACTGAGAAAATCACCTTTAAAGTTGTCCAAATTAAGTTCTTAGCAATGCATATTACTAATCAGAAATTACATTTTGATATGTTTACAGTAGGAATTTTACAAAAAATCTTCATGGAACATGATCTTTACTTAGTTTCCTAATGATTTTTGGCATAAAAGAAAAATTAATAATTTTGACCCATACAATGTATTTTTGGCTATTGCTACAAATATACCCCAGCGACTTAAGACTGGTTTTGTGGTCCAGGGTCACATATATATATACACACACACAGTGATGTGTCTGCTGTCATGCAGTGCGGTGGGAGAGGAGTCTGGGCCGAACCGTGCGTCAGAAGAACAAGAGCATGACGCCGGAGGCCGTACGGGACACTTGGAGCCAAATCTGTGACTTTACCGACGCCACCAAACCCGCCAGCATCCAGGGTAAAGCACACACTCACACTCGTCTGATAGCTCACTAGGAAACCAACGCTTTGATGAAGTTTAATGTGCACATCAGAGCTAATGACCGTACTCACTGTGTTGATGAAGAGTCGCTGCATACGCTGGTGGACGTCCTGTCCAGAGTGGAAGATGAACCTGGAATCAAAGCCAATCCGACCGGAGCCTCCGTCGCCACAAACCCTGTGAGAACACCAACATCACTGCAGAACATCATGCTCTTCCTCCAGCACAAATGATCCTGGACCACAAAACCAGCCATAAGGATAGCATCATCTGAAAGAAGAATAAATAAGCTTCTCATTGATGGAAACAGGAGAATATTTGTTTGAGATACAACTATTTGAAAATCTAGAATCTGAGGGTGCAAAAAAATCAGAATATTGAGAAAATCGCCTTTAAAGTTGTCCAAATGAAGTGCTTAGCAATGCATATTACTAATCAAAAATGAAGTTTTGATATATTTACGGTAGGAAACTTACAAAATATCTTCATAGAACATGATCTTAATATCCTAAAGAAAAAACACTAATTTTGACCCATACAATGTATTTTTGGCTATTTAAGTGCTACTTAAGACTGTTTTTTGTGCTCCAGGGTCACATAAATCAAGATATATTTACTGGTGCTGCAAAGTGATTTTAAAATGTGCTCACCTTCAGGCCAATCCAAGATTAGGTTGAGTTTGTTCGTCAGATTTGTATAAATGTGTCATTCCATCACCGTCTCACCAATGGATCCTCTGTGGTGAATGGGTGCCGTCAGAATGAGAGTCCAAACAGCTGATAAAAACATCACAATAATCCACAGCACTCCAGTCCATCAGTTCACATCTGGAGAAGACAAAAGCTGAAACAAATCCATCATTAAGACATTTTCAACTAAAATACGAGTCCAAATAACGCTTCCTCCAGTGAAAAAGTGGTCTGGTCTGAATCAGGAGAGAAATATGAACAGATCAAACACAGTTTACAAGCCAAAACAGCTCTAAACAAATATTTACACTGCAAAAAATGCTTTTCTTACTTAGATTTTTTTGTCTTGTTTCCAGCCAAAATATCTAAAAGATCTTGAATCAGGAAGGATTTTCTAGACAAGTAAAAATTATTATCTTGTTTTTAGTAAAAACAGGTCAAAATGAAGTGAGTTTTTGCTTAAAACAAGCAAAATAATCTGCCAATGGGGTAAGAAAAAAAATCTTATTTCAAGCAGACAACTAGATTATTTTTCTTACCCCAGCTTGTTTCAAGCAAAAACTCACCTAATTTTGACCTGTTTTTACTAAAAACAAGACACTCATTTTTACTCGTCTAGAAAATCCTTCCTGATTCAAGATCTTTTAGATATTTTGGCTGGAAACAAGACAAAAAAATCTAAGTAAGAAAAGCATTTTTTGCAGTGTAGCTGACTTTTTCACCGGAGGAAGCGTTATTATAGATTATGGACTAAATGGATTGGACTGGAGTGGTGTGGATTACTGAGATGTTTTTATCAGCTCTCATTCTGACGGCACCCATTCACTACAGAGGATACATTGGTGACACATTTCTACAAACTCATCCTAATCTAAGTCCTTTTGCTTCTGGAAAACAAAAACTACTACTGGAAGAAGATGATTTTTGTCAGCGTATGCATTCATTAGTACTTCGTAGCATCTCTTGATGGATCCTACAGTATGTCACATGTTGTTGTTGTTGTGTTTGTCAGTCGTCGGCTGTGGGACAGACTCTGCCAGAGATGAGCTTCACTTACACACACATGAACTGTATCCTGTATGCTCTGGGTGTGGGAATGTCCACCAAAGAGCCTGAGCACCTCAAGTTCCTCTATGAAGGCCACGAGGACTTCAGCTGTCTGCCCACGTTCGGAGTGATTCCGGCTCAGAGCGCCATGACGGGCCTCGGCAGCATCCCGGGACTCCACATCGACTTCACCAGGGTGAGCGTCCATCCGTTTGCTACATCTGTCATGTTGATCGGAGCATCTGTGTGATCAGGCTCTTTGTGTTGCAGCTGCTGCATGGAGAGCAGTATCTGGAGATGTTCAGAGCGCTGCCCACATCAGGTGATCACCGCAAACACACCTGTATCTGCTGATACTGTCTGCTCATGTGGATCCTGACCATGTTCCTCTCTCCTCAGGGACTCTGACGTCTCGGGCCACGGTGGCAGATGTGCTGGATAAAGGGTCAGGAATGGTCATCCTCCTAGATGGTGAGTTACTCTTATGTTTAAACACATCATTGACACCAAGATTTTTGAAAAAGGTCTCAAAGCTGTATTTACTCTGCAGAAAAAAACTTTTTCTTACTTAGATTTTTTTGTCTTGTTTTCAGCCAAAATATCTCAAAATTCTTAAATCAAGAAGGATTTTCTTTACGAGTAAAAACAAGTCTAAATTAAGTGTGTTTTTGCTCGAAACAAGCTAAATAATCTGCCAATGGGGTAAGAAAAATAATCTTATTTTAAGCAACTAGTTTTTTTTTTTTTTACCCCATTGGCAGATTTCAAACAAAAATTTACTTAATTTTGACTTGTTTTTTTCTGAAAACAAGACAGTTTTTACTTGTCTTTAAAACCCTTCTTGATTTAAGAATTTTTAGATATTTTGGCTGGAAACAAGACAAAAAAACCTAAGTAAGAAAAGCATTTTTTGTAGTGTATTTTATCTAGGATACAGTAAAAATGTGAAATATTTTTGCAGTTTAAAATAAATGTTTTCCAAGTCAATCTATATTAAACTGTAATTTATTTCTGTGAATTTTCAGCATCATTACTGCGGTCTTCAGTGTCACGTGATCCTTCAGAAATCATTGTAATATGCTGATTTGCTGCTCAACAAACATTAATGATTATTAGCAATGTTAAAAACATTTTTAGGATTCATACAAATATTTGGCAGCACAACTGTTTTCATATTAGAATGATTTCTGAAGGATCATGTGACACTGAAGACGAGTAGCGATGCTGAAAATTCAGTTCTGATCGCAGAAATAAATTACATTTTAACAGATATTCGCACAGAAAAACCACTATTTGAAATTGTAATAATATTTCACATTTTGACTGTTTTTACTGTATTTTTGTTGAAATAAATGCAGCGCTGGTGAGCAGAAGAGACTGAATAAATACACATTTATTTGGGCCGTCAACAAGACTTACATTTTGATTGTTTAATTTGAGCAGTTTTACATACACAACCTGTTAAAAGTCTCTTTTGCTTACCAAGGCTGTATTTATTTGATCAAAAACATATTAAAAATTGTGAAATAATATTATAATGTAAAAGAGCTGTTTTCTATGTGAACAACTGTTAAAATGTAATTTATTTCTGCGATTCGCAGCTGAATTTTCAGCATCATTACAGCAGTCTTTAGTGTCACGTGATCCTTCAGAAATCACTCTAACATGCTGATTTGCCGCTCAAGAAACATTTCTGTCATATACATTTTATTTTTCGGGATTCACAGATGAATAGAAAGTTTCAAAAAGAGCAGCATTTATGTTTTGTAGCATTATAAATGTATTTACTGGTCACTTTTGATCAATGTAATGCATCCTTGATGAATGAAAGTATTTATTTCTTTCAAAACATGTATATATACTGTATATATCTCTATATTTGTGTTTTAGTTCATACGTACAGCGGGCGTGAGCTGGTGTGTTATAATCAGTTCTCGGTGTTCATTGTTGGCTCTGGAGGATTCGGAGGGAAGCGGACGTCCCAGAAGGCTGTGGTAAATCAAACATTGCTTTAACTTCGGCCATTTAACATCTTCAGCTAAATTGTGTTAGGAACAGTCTTTAATTCATAAAATATTGTTTCAGGTCACTGCTCCTCTTCCTGACAGACCTCCAGATGCTGTGATTGTAGAACAAACATCTAAAGACCAGGTGAGATTCACACCATGCAAACAGATTTCGGACACAGCTGTTCAAAAGTTTGGGTTTTCTTAAAGAAATTAACACTGTTGTTCATTAAGAACACATTTAATTGCTCAAAAGTGACAGTAGAGACATTTATAATGTTCCGAAAGATTTCTACTTCAAATAAATGCTGTTCATCTGTGAATCCTGAAAAATAAAAACTGTTTCACACTTTCCACAAAAATATTGGTCAGCACAACTGTAATAATCAGAAATGTTTCTAGAGCATCAAATCAGTATATTAGAATGATTTCTGAAGGATCATGTGACACTGAAGACTGCAGTAATGATGCTGAAAATTCAGCTGCGCATCACAGAAATAAATTTCATTTTAACAGATATCTTTAGACTTTAGAGGGAGTTTGTGAATCATTTGATTCAGTTCGGGACGTTGGAGGGTGTTTGCGAATCATTTTATTCATTTCAGAACTTTAAAGGGAGTTTGTGAATCATTTGATTAATTTCGGGACATTCTGTGCGGTTCGCGAATCGTTTGATTCATTTCGGGACATTCTGTGCGGTTCATGAATCATTTGATTCAGTTCACGAATCATTTGATTCATTTTGGGATATTCTCTGCGGTTCGCAAATCATGTGATTCAGTTCGCAAATCATTTGGTTTATTTCGGGAATTTAGAGGGTCTTTGCGAATCATTTGATTCATTTCGGGACATTCTCTGCGGTTTGCAAATCATGTGATTCAGTTCGCAAATCATTTGGTTTATTTCGGGACATTCTGTGCGCTTCGCAAATCATTTGATTCAGTTCAGGAATTTAGAGGGTCTTTGCGAATCATTTGATTCATTTCGGGACGTTCTGTGAGGTTCGCAAATCATTTGGATCAGTTCGCGAATCATTTGATTCAGTTCGGGAATTTAGAGGGTCTTTGCAAATCATTTGATTAATTTCGGAACATTCTGTGAGGTTCGCAAATCATTTGGATCAGTTCGCGAATCATTTGATTCATTTCGGGAATTTAGAGGGTCTTTGCGAATCATTTGATTCATTTCGGGACGTTCTGTGAGTTTCGCAAATCATTTGATTCAGTTCGGGAATTTAGAGGGTCTTTGCGAATCATTTGATTCATTTCGGGACGTTCTGTGAGGTTCGCAAATCATTTGGATCAGTTCGCGAATCATTTGATTCATTTCGGGACATTATGTGCCTTTCGCAAATCATTTGATTCAGTTCGCTAATCATTTGATTCACTTTGGGAATTTAGAGGGTCTTTGCGAATCAATTGATTCATTTCGGGACAACAGAGAGAGTTTGCAAATCATTTGATTCAGTTCGGGACTTTGGTGGGAATCGCAAATCATCATTTGATTAGTGTTACATTTCGCAAAGCTATTTCAAATTGTAATAATATTCCACATTTTACAGCATTTTTGATCAAATAAACAGCCTTGGTGAGCAGAAGAGACTTCTTTCAGAAACATTAAATCTTCCCAAACCCAAGCTTCTGAACACTAGTGAATATAAATGTGAATCATGTCTCTGGTTCATGTTCAGGCGGCTCTGTACAGACTGAGTGGAGACTGGAACCCGCTGCACATTGACCCCAGTTTCGCTGCTATGGGAGGTAAAAGATGCTCTTTAACAGGATGATTGTAATGGATGTTAAAATATTCAGAGTCAACTAATGGAGTGAGTTTGGGGCGGGACTCTCTGTTTGGCTGACCAATGACAGAACCCATTTGAAAACCTCACAGAATGACACCCTTCAGCTTTTAAACAGCATTTCTATTTGTTGAAGCTTCATGTTGAAATGATCCACAGGATTCAAGTCTCCAATCCTTCACGGCCTGTGTTCGTTTGGCTTTGCCGCCCGTCACGTTCTGAAGCAGTACGCAGGAAACGATGTGTCCAGATTCAAGTCCATCAAGGTAAAGCAGCGACAAGACCATGATTAGGGCTGTTGATTTACCGCATTCATTAGGCGTGATTAATTATGAAAAAAAAAAAAGTGTTCAAATTGTTAAGGCGGCTGAACAAATTGAGTGAGTGAATGATTCAGCAACTCATTCATTAAGCCACTTGCTTAGTTTCTGAAAAAAATCAGTCATTTGAACGAATCAGTTGAATAAATGATTCAGTGACTCACTCATTCCCTCAAGACAGCCACTTGCTCATTTAAACAAACTGAGCGAGTCAGGGATTCAATCACTCCATAAAAACAGTCACTTGATTTATTTCTGAATGAATAAACAAGTTTAAATGAATTGAGTCAGTGATTCAATGACTCATTCATAAAAGCACTCACTTGCTTAGTTTCTGAATGAATCAACGGGTTTGAATGAATCAAGTGAGTCAGTGATTCAGTGACTCATTCATAAAAGCACTCACTTGCTTTATTTCTAAATGAATCAACGAGTTTAAATGAATCAAGTGAGTCAGTGATTCAAGGACTTATTCATAAAAGCACTCACTTGCTTAATTTCTGAATGAATAAACAGGATAAAATGAACCAGGTGAGTCAGTGATTCAGTCACTCATTCATAAAGACAGTCACTTGCTTAGTTTCTGAAAGAATCAGTCATTTGAACAAATTGAGTGAGTCAGTGATTCAATGACTGATTCATAAAAGCACTCACTTGCTTAGTTTCTGAATGAATCAACGGGTTTGAATGAATCTAGTGAGTCAATGATTCAGTGACTCATTCATAAAAGCACTCACTTGGTTTATTTCTAAATGAATCAACGAGTTTAAATGAATCAAGTGAGTCAGTGATTCAAGGACTTATTCATAAAAGCACTCACTTGCTTAATTTCTGAATGAATAAACAGGATAAAATGAACCAGGTGAGTCAGTGATTCAGTCACTCATTCATAAAGACAGTCACTTGCTTAGTTTCTGAAAGAATCAGTCATTTGAACAAATTGAGTGAGTCAGTGATTCAATGACTGATTCATAAAAGCACTCACTTGCTTAGTTTCTGAATGAATCAACGGGTTTGAATGAATCTAGTGAGTCAGTGATTCAGTGACTCATTCATAAAAGCACTCACTTGCTTAGTTTCTGAATGAATCAACGGGTTTGAATGAATCAAGTGAGTCAGTGATTCAGTGACTCATTCATAAAAGCACTCACTTGCTTTATTTCTAAATGAATCAACGAGTTTAAATGAATCAAGTGAGTCAGTGATTCAAGGACTTATTCATAAAAGCACTCACTTGCTTAATTTCTGAATGAATAAACAGGATAAAATGAACCAGGTGAGTCAGTGATTCAGTCACTCATTCATAAAGACAGTCACTTGCTTAGTTTCTGAAAGAATCAGTCATTTGAACAAATTGAGTGAGTCAGTGATTCAATGACTGATTCATAAAAGCACTCACTTGCTTAGTTTCTGAATGAATCAACGGGTTTGAATGAATCTAGTGAGTCAATGATTCAGTGACTCATTCATAAAAGCACTCACTTGGTTTATTTCTAAATGAATCAACGAGTTTAAATGAATCAAGTGAGTCAGTGATTCAAGGACTTATTCATAAAAGCACTCACTTGCTTAATTTCTGAATGAATAAACAGGATAAAATGAACCAGGTGAGTCAGTGATTCAGTCACTCATTCATAAAGACAGTCACTTGCTTAGTTTCTGAAAGAATCAGTCATTTGAACAAATTGAGTGAGTCAGTGATTCAATGACTGATTCATAAAAGCACTCACTTGCTTAGTTTCTGAATGAATCAACGGGTTTGAATGAATCTAGTGAGTCAGTGATTCAGTGACTGATTCATAAAAGCACTCACTTGCTTAGTTTCTGAATGAATCAACGGGTTTGAATGAATCTAGTGAGTCAATGATTCAGTGACTCATTCATAAAAGCACTCACTTGGTTTATTTCTAAATGAATCAATGAGTTTAAATGAATCAAGTGAGTCAGTGATTCAAGGACTTATTCATAAAAGCACTCACTTGCTTAATTTCTGAATGAATAAACAGGATAAAATGAACCAGGTGAGTCAGTGATTCAGTCACTCATTCATAAAGACAGTCACTTGCTTAGTTTCTGAAAGAATCAGTCATTTGAACAAATTGAGTGAGTCAGTGATTCAATGACTGATTCATAAAAGCACTCATTTGCTTAGTTTCTGAATGAATCAACAGGTTTGAATGAATCTAGTGAGTCAGTGATTCAGTGACTCATTCATAAAAGCACTCACTTGCTTAGTTTCTGAATGAATCAACGGGTTTGAATGAATCAAGTGAGTCAGTGATTCAGTGACTCATTCATAAAAGCACTCACTTGCTTTATTTCTAAATGAATCAACGAGTTTAAATGAATCAAGTGAGTCAGTGATTCAAGGACTTATTCATAAAAGCACTCACTTGCTTAATTTCTGAATGAATAAACAGGATAAAATGAACCAGGTGAGTCAGTGATTCAGTCACTCATTCATAAAGACAGTCACTTGCTTAGTTTCTGAAAGAATCAGTCATTTGAACAAATTGAGTGAGTCAGTGATTCAATGACTGATTCATAAAAGCACTCACTTGCTTAGTTTCTGAATGAATCAATGGGTTTGAATGAATCTAGTGAGTCAGTGATTCAGTGACTCATTCATAAAAGCACTCACTTGCTTAATTTCTGAATGAATCAACGGGTTTGAATGAATCAAGTGAGTCAGTGATTCAGTGACTCATTCATAAAAGCACTCACTTGCTTAATTTCTGAATGAATCAACGGGTTTGAATGAATCAAGTGAGTCAGTGATTCAGTGACTCATTCATAAAAGCACTCACTTGCTTAATTTCTGAATGAATCAACGGGTTTGAATGAATCAAGTGAGTCAGTGATTCAGTGACTCATTCATAAAAGCACTCACTTGCTTAATTTCTGAATGAATCAACGGGTTTGAATGAATCAAGTGAGTCAGTGATTCAGTGACTCATTCATAAAAGCACTCACTTGCTTAATTTCTGAATGAATCAACGGGTTTGAATGAATCAAGTGAGTCAGTGATTCAGTGACTCATTCATAAAAGCACTCACTTGCTTTATTTCTAAATGAATCAACGGGTTTGAACAAATCAACTGAATGAATGTTTCAGTGACTCAAAGACAGTGGCTTGTCTTCACCTAAAACTTTCAGATTCATATTTCGATTATTAAAGCACTGTAATATTCTTTAAAAAAAATAATATGCATTTTCATTGTTTATGCAAGATTGAATCTAAATATTGCTCTCTAAAGCTATTTTTAACATCTATTCAGTGCATTTCTCATTAAACACAATAACTTTAAAAGATCTTTTAGGGGGTCATTAATCTGCTCATGATGTAATTAGATAAAAAAATGTTCAAAGCTCTATTAATAACTGTTTCAGGTGCGTTTTGTGAAGCCCGTGTATCCGGGTCAGTCTCTGCAGACGGAGATGTGGAAGGAGGCGAACAGGATTCACATCCAGTGTAAGGTGAGAAAGCGTTCGCTCTCCCAGAATGCCCTGGGCCGCAGTTCTGTCCTGTTTGTGAAGGCAGTAGCCGGCGGCTGTGAAATCATTCAGTGTGATTTGTTCTGGCTTTCTAGGTCAAGGAAACAGGAGGCGTGGTGTTGTCTGGAGCGTATATAGATTTACACACAGATGCATCTGTCAGCTCCGGACCGCCGCAGGCACGTCAGCATTCACTCTCTATAACACAATCTGACATCACACACACATGATGAGGATGATGATGATGATGGTGTTTAATCACACAGACGGACGGCCTGCAGAGTGATCTGGTGTTCGCTGAGATCGGACGCAGGATCAGTGAGACGGGAGATGAGCTGGTGAAGAAGGTCAATGCCGTGTTCGGATGGGAGATCAGCAAAGACGGCAAAACCGTCCGACAGTGGAGTGAGTGACTGACAAACACTAAAACACCATCTTCAGCCTCAGTGTTTCTGTTCTCCACTACAAACATATAAACAGCTTTAAAGGAGTAGTTCACTTTCAGAACAACAATTAGCCTTTTTCACAAACATCGTAAATGACGTCAGCGCAGGGCAAAGTCAGTTCCGCTGCAGGTCTGCGCCTATTATATTAACATGCTCTTGTCTCAAATAATGCCTTTTACCTTTTCTGTTTTGTCTGATTTCCAAGTTGTTGTTATATAATCAACAAAGAAACAACATTTCACTTGTTTGTGATTTATATGGTCACTCAGACCGCTGACTCCTCAATATAATATGCCCAACATAACGCCAGCTATAGTTTCTGTTCTCCAGCTCCGGTATATTTAAGCGTATTTTCTCAATTTACTCCCTCGAATCACTACATCATGGTCAATTATGACAGCGTTTATATCCAAATGCACATTTCCCCAAGAATGAATTAAACGACTCTGAGTCCGGATGATGCATAAACTCAGTACAACAGCGTCATCCAGATCCAAAAGGAATAAAGCCATTAATCAGAGTCATGTTTGTTTAGTATTATATTATTTTATTATGTATATCCCTGGGCACATTATGCAACGTACATTTACACCGTCAAATGAATAATGCAAAGGAGAGCAAGTAGAAAATATAATAATAATAATAATAATAAAAATATTAATCGCGAAAAAACTGACGTGAAGAGTGATAATGCACAGCCAGCACCAAATAGACAGAACGGCAAAACTCAAAAACTGTGCTGTATTATAAGCGCTAACATTCATAATTAAATAAACATAGTATTTGTGACGACCAGAAGCTGACACAAAGTTTTTGAAGAATTGTTTGCTATTTTTAGAGTAAAACACCGGTATATATCATAGGATCTATTTTGTAAAAATAGACTTTGATTCCCGAACTTACGCTTGTTAAGTACAGCCGCTGCTGTCACCGGAAAAACTTTTACCCTGCAAGCGCCAATCCAGAAGCCAGAAACACGCAAGTGTGAAAAAGGCTAATTCACAGATAATTTACTCACCCCCTTGTCATCCAAGGTGTGTCTTTTTTTTCTTCAGTCGTCAAGAAATTATGTTTTTTGAGGTAAACATTTCTGGAAATTTCTCCATATAATGGACTTAAATGGAGCTCCGAAATGTGAACCTCGAAAATGCAGTTTAAATGCGGCTTCAAAGGACTGTAAATGATCCCAGCTGACGAAGAAGGGTCTTGTCTACCGAAACGATCAGTCATTTTCTCAAAAAAATACCTTTTATATTCCTTTTAAGCACTGAAACTCATCTAGCACTAGGGCTGTGATATGCTTAAAACAAGAAAAAATATTTAAAGAGCAAACAAAACTATTTTTCGACTCCATTGACAGATATTTGTTCTCTTTTAAACCATAAATTCACTTCATTTTGTTAGAAATATGCTAGTGACATGATAATCATTCTAGAAACATGCTAGTAACTTGCTATCTATCAGTATATCTATCTGCCAAACTTTAAACTTCAAACTATTTTAGACTGAAAACTTTTGAAACTCTCTGGTCCACTTTCTCAAGTCAGCGTTATCATTATAGTGGATACATGTAACGTCTAACAAGGACATCTTTAAATAAAGTGTTACTAAACACTTCATATCTTGATGTTAAGAATGTTGAGATATTTGTACTGGAGGTCAGAAGAGGATTTCTGTATCTGTCCTCCAGCCATCGATCTGAAGACGGGTCGTGGGTCTCTGCAGAGAGGAGCCGGTAAAGCAGACGTGAGCTTCTCTATCTCTGACCAGGACTTCATGGAGGTGGTGAAGGGCAAACTCAACCCTCAGAAGGTGCTGCGTCTCACACACCAATGGCTCTCTTCGGTCGCCGCTAGATTCGTGCTGTTATTCTCACTCTTTCTGCTCGGTGTTTCTCCCGCAGGCGTTTTTCGCCGGCAAGCTGAAGGTCAAAGGCAACATCATGTTGAGCCAGAAGCTGGAGGCCGTTCTGAAAGACCACGCCAAACTCTGAGGATCCAGAGAGCGTTCATCACCTCATCCACTGATCCAGAGTCTTTCTAATAATGTTGACACCGATGCTAATGCTCTACTAATGTTTATAATAAAAGATGACAGAATCATTAATAAAAAAAGCAAAGAGATACGGATGTTGCATTAAGTCATTTATTTCCTCATTACAGTCTTGTCATTTACAGATCTCTTCATACTCATTATAAAATTAGATTCATTTGTGTATATTCACATTTGAGAGGTTAAAGGGCAGAAAGCATGATCACTACAACCGATTCCCTACGCCATTATATCAGCAATCATCTGGGTGAAGAGAGAACGCCGCAAAATATGACTTCACGCAGCGTTTCTGACATTCTCCAGTGCAAACATAGAAACATTCTGACATTAGGATTTACTGGAGATGCAGAATATATATATATATATATAAAAAATGGGCTGTTTTTCCTGACCCCACTGGCAATATTTGTTCATTTTAAGCATACATTTACTTCTACAGTTGTGCTTAAAAGTGTACACACCTTTCGCAAAATGTTAATAATTTTAACTAAATGAGAGAGATCATGAAACTTGCATGTTATTGTTTATTTAGTCCTAACCCGAATAAGCTATTTCACATAAAACACAGTCCACAAGAGAAAATAATAGTTTAATTATTGGATTGTTAATACTGTGTTGTTCCCTGAATGATCCACAGCTGTGTGTTTTTGTTTAGTGATAGTTGTTCATGAGTCGCTTGTTTGTCCTGAACAGTTAAACTGCCTGCTGTTCTTCAGAAAAATCAATTTTTGTGTATTTGAATCCTTTCCAACAATGACTGTATGATTTTGAGATGCATCTTTTCACACTGAGGACAACTGAGGGACTATATACAACTATTACAGAAGGTTCAAACACTCACTGATGCTCCAGAAGGAAACAAAAAACCATGCATTAAGAGCCGGGGGTGAAAACTTTTGAACAGAAAGGAGATGTGCACATTTGTCTAATAGAGGCTACAAAAGATGTTTCCCAGAAGACAAAATAAGTTTAATTTACCCTGATCTTCAAATTCCAAAAGTTTTCACCCCCGGCTCTTAATGCATGGTTTTTTGTTTCCTTCTGGAGCATCAGTGAGTGTTTGAACCTTCTGTAATAGTTGCATATGAGGGTTCAAATACACAAAAATGCTGAAAAACCAAAGAATTTTTTGTGAGCTGAAGGATTTTGTAAACAAAAACACAGCTGTGGATCATTCAGGTAACAACACAGTATTAAGATTCAAGGGTATTTTAATAAATCCATGATTTTTTTCATCTTGTGGACTATATATATATATAAACGTGTTATGTGAAATAACTTATTCAGGTCAGCACTAAATAAAGAATAACAAGCAAGTTTCATAATCTCTCTTATTTTGTTACAATTATGAACATAGTTGCATGGGGCACTTTTGAGCACAACTGTCTCTTTATTGAAGAATGTCTGGATATTCGCACTGAAAACCCAAAACAGAAACACAGAGCATCATTTTCTGCGGCGAAGAACAACACCATGACCTTCATCAGATAAAAATCTCTTGAAAGAAGGAACGAAACGAAAGAACACAGATGTGCCGCGTTTGTGCCCGAGTCGATCGGCGGCAGGTAAAAGAAAAGCGTAAAAAATAAACCCTGAACAACGTTCCTAAAAACAAACGTCTGCAGAAGCCTCTGATTATAAATATGCTTTATGTTCAACGCAGGATCATTTCATCAAGTCTCCATATATACACCCAAAATAAAAGTAGCTGTGATCTTCGTTCGCAAAGCCCAGGTTTATTCAGACGGAATGATGCTTGGATCTAAACACGCAAAGTGCTTTTTGATTCGTGGTTTATCAGTACCTGTGTGAGAATTCAGGAATTGTTTTCTCTCTCAGAATTTAAATTTTATTCATTTAAAGCTTATCATCTCAGTCTGTTAAATACTGCTTACTGTAATAATATACAATACCTTCCCATAGAGTGATTATTACGAGGACAGGAACTAGCGCTCTTATGACGGGACGTCCCGCGCGAGAGAAGACGGGTAGAAATATAAGGACACTTATCACTATATTGAGTCTAGAGCACGATCACAACACCGCTTAGCAACAGTTTGGCTAGTTAAGGCTGTACTGATATATATAGAGATATATTCAGGTTAAGTGTGTATGCTGTCGAAATCGTACAGTGTGCTTGAGCGCGTCCGTCCCGTGTTTTCGGATCGAGCGTCTCTCTCGTATTGCTTGCCTTACCGTGTGCAAAGAGTCACGCGTGTGCTACATGATAAACTTGACGTCGTTCCTGACGCCGCTGCAGTAGAGGCTCAGGACGTCCGGGAGAACGCGCATCTTCATGGTGCCGTCCGCCCCGCAGGAGAAGACGTGATTGGCCGGGCCCGTCTCGATCTGCATGACGCCCGTGCCCAGGTTGCGGAAGAGCGATTGACGGGCGTGTTCGCTGCTGAAGGTGTGCAGGAGGCTCTGGGTGGACATGCTCCACACCTGACACACAAAAACACACACACATATGTGACCCTGGACCACAAAACCAGTCAGAAGGTTAAATTTGACAAGACTGAGATATATATATCATATGAAAGCTCCATAAATAAGCTCTCTATTGATGTCTGGTTTGTTAGGATAGGACAATATTTGATCGAGATACTTCTATTTGAAAATCTAGAATCTGAGGGTGCAATAAAAATCTAAATGCTGAGAAAATCACCTTTAAAGTTGTCCAAATGAAGTACTTAGCAATGCATATTACTAATCAAAAATTACATTTGGATATATTTATAGTAGGAATTTTACAAAAAAATCTTCATGGAACATGATCTTAATTTCCTAATGATTTTTGGCATGAAAGAAAAATCAATCATTTTGACCCATGCAATGTATTTTTGGCTATTGCTGCAAATATACCCCAGCGACTTAAGACTGGTTTTGTGCTCCAGGGTCACATATGTGTCATTAATGGAGCAAATACTACTACAATTTAAGGATGCACCGAAATGAAAATTCTTGAGTATTTTGCCAATTTTGTTCACCATTGCATAAATTAAATAGCCAATATTTGCTTTTGACAGTTTTGTCTTGCTTTTCAAAGAAAAAAATCTATTACAAAACAGCAATTTCAAAACATTTACTTAACACTGAACATTTTTAACATTCTAGTAGACATTATAGCCTACCAACACAGCACAGTTTAACTTAATGTTACATTGTGTCTTTCGTTCTTCAGTCGTAAGGAAATTATGTTTTTTTGAGGAAAACATTCCAGGATTTCTCTCCATATAGTGGACTTCTATGGTGCCCTGAGTTTAAACTTTCAAAATGCAGTTTAAATGCAGCTTTAAAACGATCCCAGCCGAGGAAGAAGAGGCTTATCTGGCGAAACAATCGGTTATTTTCTTTAAACATTTACAATTTATATACTTTTTAACCTCTACACAGAGTTTAGACAAGATGAGCATTTTAGGTTGAAAAGTATTTACAGTACAGACCAAAAGTTCAAATGAATGAAAAGGTGTGTCCAAACTTTTGGTCTGTACTGTATATTTTTCTGTTTACTAAAGTTTTTACTCTACATCTGTGCAGTTTTCAGTGGGTTAGTGATATTTTATAAATATATATAAATTAATAAATAAATATTTCTTACATTTTTTTTTAATTATATTAAATTCACTTTATAAAAGACCCACATTTCTAACTTTAATTCATGGGGATAGCATGGATAATTTCACATGGTTTAGTGTAAGATTTTTGCCCATCTTTTGGACAATCCAATTTTAAAAGTAAAAAAAAAACAACTACAAATAACTTTTACCAGCAGGTGGCTGCAGAGCTCCACTATTTGCTATTTGACCACCTGAAAGATATTTTTTCACAAGTTTTTTTCAGTTGAATTCATATCTACAGTACAGACCAAAAGTTTGGACACACCTGAATGAGAAGGTGTGTCCAAACTTTTGGTCTGCACTAGGGATGTCGCAATACTCAATATAATATCGAACCGTTCGGTACGACATCCACGGTTCAATACGCGCTTGTGAATTGCGGTTTTTCGGTTTTGCATCTAAATATCTTCCTTCCTTTTATTTCTCTCGGAATTTGCTGTATGTTTGCCCACGATTTCATGTGTTGAAATGAGAAAACGCTTCCCCTCTTATATTTGGAAAAAATAACGCAACACGCAGAGCATCTTCCATTCTAATGACATGCATTGATAAGCCTTTCTAAACCTGTTGTCCGACAAAAGTTATAAAAACAAAAACATTATAACTTGTTTTTAATTCACAACATCAGTCGAGTGTTTGAAATAACTTCCTTATGTTGTGATCTGATGTGGATTCTCATCACAGAATGAGGCAGACGATAAATTCTATACTCATATTCAATGTATGTCGATTAGCAATGGCTTATGAAAATACCCGAGATGGCTTGAAGAACACAGATAAACCATATATTATTGCAGACGAGTGTTTATTGTCCTTAGATTTCATCATTCAAAACGTTTACCGTTATATCTTGTTTTTAATAAGTTACAGCAATAGCGATGCTTTTATCCATATTAGAGAAGCTGGAACGGAACGTTATTAGCGCTACTTCTTTGATGTATATGTGTTTCTTTTTTTGCACAAGGGCGCCCTCTGGCATCCAGTATGAACGAAACCCATTCTATTTTGCGTAAAAATCTAAAAAATTATACCTCTCTCAAAAGAAAAAATAAGCAGACACATACTAAACCACACTTTATCTAGTGTGCAGAGGTTTACAGGAGCATTTTGTTAATTTGTTCAAAAAAAAAAACCACACTGAAGTGGCAAGATATCAGAACCGAACCGAAAACCGTGGTTAAAAACCGAGGTACGTTTTGAACCGTGGACTAACTGTATTGTTGCATCCCTAGTCTGTACTGTAAATTGTAATTTTTTTTTTTTTTTTGAGAAAATAACCAATCGTTTTGCTAGATAAACTTCTTCCTCGGCTGGGATCATTTGAAGGTGCATTTTGGAAGTTCAAACTCAGGGCACCTGAGTTTTCCTCAAAAAACTTCCTTACGACTGAAGAAAGAAAGACATGAGCATCTTGGATGACAAGGGGCTGAGTAAATTTTTCTTCTAGAAGTGAACTTCTCCTTTAAGTTAAAATTCCAATGAAAATTGAAAATATAACGATCAGTATATAAACGATGAGGTTCATACCTTGATGTTCCCCTCGGCGGATCCGCTGATGAAGCAGCTCTCGCTGGAGTCCACGGCCAGGGCTTTGACGGGGGAGTCGTGTGCCTGGAAACTCTGGCGCTGGATCTTCAGACTGAGGTCCAGGACGCTGATCCAGCCCTTCCGGCCTCCGCTGATCAGCAGCTGCTGTTTGGACGCCAGAGACAGAACCGTGCAGCCGGACTCGTGGCAGCTGAAGGCTGGATCACACAGGAGTGAGTCACACTCGTTTAGATGCGTTTGTACAGTGTGTGTGTGAGAGATGAAGACTTACCATGAACCAGACTGTATGCTGGCGTGACCAGCGTATCCCACAGACACACGTTCCTGTGAGGAGAGAAAGTGTTTGGATTGTTTTTAGAAATTTAAGTCTGCTATATTGTCGTGCTCCAGTGCTCCAGTGATGTTCATCTGTACCTGTTGTCTGTGGACAGGCCTGCGGTGGCGATGAGAGATGACGAACCCACAAACACGAAGTCGTTGGCCGTCTTATTGTGACACTGAAGCGTCTGGAAGAGAACGAGGAGATGAGGAAAACTCAGATGCAACATTAACCCGTTTAATCCCAAATTTTTCCCAGACATTAAAAATATCCAAATGAAATAATCAGTAATTATTTTTTGACATTTTTTGGAAAAGTGGGATAATGTGCACCGCTGATGCGCGGGTTGATCCAAAATGAGCGGTTACCCGCGGTTACGAGTCATCCAAAAATATTTGTAATGATATTCGGGTCGCTGTCGGTCGGGTCGTTTGAAATAAAGATGCCAATTAAACCTTTATAATTGATATAGTACTAGACACAATTTTCTATGAAATACATAGACCTACACTTTACTGGCTGAATAATATTTACCTTCTGAATGTTGAGCGTTATTAACTGTTGAATAAATGCTGACGCGAACACGTTGAACTGAGCAATGCCATTGTACCATTTTAATAGGCTACTTTTAAACGCATATAGCTCAGTAATGTCAGTTTTATGTATTTTCTGAGAGGGGTGGGATTTTTGTTGGGAAAGTCGCACACTTCGATTAGACTGGATAAACACATGCAACATCAATCGTTAAGAAAATGGTATTCCTAATAAATGTCTCGAATATTTTGATTATGTCCAATGCTTCTCTTTCTTTTTGGAATCATTACACATTTCACTGTCTTTTCAAATGCCTAGGTCTGTTTCATTTCCTTAATTATAACATTTCTAGCACTATTTTTAAACATTTATTCAAGCAATAATATATAAATTATCTCATGTGTATGCTTGTTTAAAACCAGGGATTAAAAAACGAATTCCAAGTAAAAACGGTATTTTTCTTTACATTTCCAGAGAGCGAACCGAACGATATTAAACATTACTTAATAAATTCAAGCCACTATAATTTCCTTATTCATTTGATACAACTATTATAGCTATACAATTAATATATATAAAATAATATTACTTTACCATATTCGTGATTCCTTCGTTTTGAAGTGCATTCATTATGTTTGTAAAAGAAAATTCCTTAACCTAGCCTATTAAGTTGATTTAATATTCTTGATCATTTTTAGAAGTTGTTAAAAGTTAAGAAAAAAGGAATTAGCTTGTAGTCTATGTATATTTAAGGCTATAGGCTAATTTTTTCAATAACTTTTATTACACTGTAGATAATTCTTGATCATATTTAACATTGGAGAATCACTGACATAATTTAGAGTACTTCGAAAACCAAACTACTTAAATCTGTATAAAGGAAAGACAAAATAAATCACAACAAGAACAATCTGTATTTTTCTAGTAATCAAGAACATTTCTTTTGACAAAATTATCTAATTAATGCCGAATGATGTTTGACAGTGAACGCATCTCCACTGCATATAGCCGCATATAATCGCTGCTGACAGTCGCAAATATTAAACATGCGGGTCAGGAAGCGGGTCGGGTACAATATTTATTTTATTTATTTTTTTGCGGTCCGAGTTGCGGGCGGGTTAGTTGAAAATGTCAGTCAGGTTCGGGTTGTTTATACATTGACCCGCGCATCACTGATGTGTTTATTGAATGAACATATTTCTCCAGTCATAAAAATGGTTACATATCTTAGCCCAGCTATTTTAAACTCTGATCACATTTTAGGGTTACTTTTATGCATTAAAAAAAAACC
This sequence comes from Garra rufa, assembly GCF_049309525.1. NCBI lineage: Eukaryota > Metazoa > Chordata > Actinopteri > Cypriniformes > Cyprinidae > Garra > Garra rufa. The sequence goes on from NC_133375.1 coordinate 45,079,823, forward strand.
TTATATAATATTGAAAGAAATACTGAAACAAAAGACAAAAAAAATTTAATCATCAACGTATAGTAACATATATCATCAAATGGTTACATTAGTGCTGGCAGTATTGCAACATCGATATTGTAACTAATTTGTAACATTTGAACTTTTGATTTAGTGCAACATTGTGTCATTGTAACATTTGAGTGCAATCTTCCGTGGATTTCTATTGTAAACCAAAGTCTACTGTTATTCTACCATCAACATGTTTCCTCATCCTATGACCACACTCAACAAAACTCAATATATGTGAATTTATATATTAATACTAGACACCTTAGAGATGATGTGCACCAAAATTCTTTGTCATATCCTTACGTGAAACTGCACATATTTAATTGAGACTCTTTATTTTTTTTCCATATTTGCAGGAAGTGCACTAAAACATCAGTCAGTAAAGTGTTTAGAGCTTTTGAAATGAAAATCTTTTTATGGTCACAATTGTGACTGGTGGGATTACATGGGTTAAGGTTTTTCACTCAATAACAGTTTTACACAAAAAAATGTTGTACTCTTGTCATACAGCTGTCAAACCTTTAGAAACATGACGGTTGTTAAATGTTTCTTTTGCACATCATGACTGCATGTATTTGATCGAAAATACATTACTGTTGTGAAATATTACTGGAATTTAAAACAGCTGTTTTCTATATGAACGTAAATTAAAATGTAATTGACTGCTGTGATCAAAGCTGAATTTTCAGCATCATTACTGCAGTCCTCAGTTCAGGATTCAATGCAAAATTACATTCCAGGACTTTCAAGGACTTTTTGGATTGTCAAGGACTTCAAACAGATCTCACTTATCAAACAATGTCTTATCATTCAAATTCTAAAAAAATATAAATAAACAAATAAAAATATACTAATATAACAAAACGGCAAAAATATAGCAGAGAACATGCAAAGTATGCAATGATGTCAACTTTAGGAACAAAAAACGGAAAGAGAATCACATCAAACTCAGAAGTTTCGATCCGAATCAAAAGATTGACGAACCCGCTTCGTGTTTCAAACTAAATCAAATGATTTCACGATTTGAAGTCCCGATCTGAATTATGATTCGTGAAGTGTCATTTTAGATCAGGACTGAACATGATCCTTCAGCAATCATTCTAAAATGCTGATTTGCTGCTCAAGTAACATTTCTGATTATCAGTGTTGAAGACGTTTATTATCAATGTTAGCCTTGGTGAGCAGAAGAGAAACATAAAAATCATAATGTTTCCAAACTTAGCCCTGCTGAAGAAACCAGCCTAGGCTTTAGCTGTTTGTTTTTTCATCAGGGAGTGTACACAACGAATACAGAGAGCGGTGGACGTACCAGGTAGGGTTTGGGAGTGTTTCCTGAGGTGCTGGTCTGCCAGAGACTGAGTGCTCCGTCTGCATCCACGATCCCAAACTGTAACACACACACATGTGTGAGCTGATTTATACATGCTGCAGTCACACACACATGAGTGTTTGCTGCTGACGAACCTTATTGCCCTGATAGTTGAAGCGTATCCTGGTTACTCTGGAGTTTCCTGGGCTCCTGAAGCAGATGATCTGCTGTGAGTGACCCCATTCAAACATCCGCACGCTGCCGTCCTGAGCTCCGGTCAGATCTACACACACACACACACACACACACACACACACACACACACACACACACACACACACACACACACACACACACACACACAGCTGAGCATGATGGGTCGTTTCATCCAAGTGCACTGACATCTGTGTTATGTTAATATCACTGATATACTATTCGAGTTTTTGTTAACATTCTGAGTTTACAGCCTAGAACACCCTTCTTATTTACTAGTTTTAGTTATTTTAGTACAAAAAGAGATGTCACCTTGACAACTAGCTGCAATAAAATGTGGTAACATGTTTATATTTTATTGCAATTCATATTCATTTTTAAGATACCGTTTTAGTGTCACGTTAAACACAAAACAAAATAAAGGCAAAATATTTTGAGAATAAAGTGAAAATACTACGAGAATAAATCTGAAATATTACGAGAATAAAGTGAAAATACTATGAGAATAAATCTGAAATACTACGAGAATAAAGTCGAAATATTACGAGAATAAATTTTAAATATTAAGAGAATAAAGTCAAAGTACTACAAAAATAAATTGATAATATTTTGAGAATAAAGTAAAAAATCATGAGAAAAAAGGTCAAAATATTACAAGAATAAAGTTCCAATATAAGAAAAAAAGTTGAAATCCAACGAGAATAAAGTCAAAATATTTTACGAGAATTCATTTGAAATATTACGAGAATAAGGTCTAAATACTATTAGAATAAAGTCATAATAATTTAAGAATAAAGTCAAAATTACGAAAAATAAAGTCTAAATTATGAGAATAAAGTCAAAATATTACAAATTAAGTTGAAATATTATGAGAATAAAGTGGAAATTCGACCAGAATAAAGTGGAACATTTTTCAGAAAAGAGTCGAAATATTACGAGTATAAAGGTTAAATGTTTCGAGAATAAAGTCGAAATTATGAGAGTAAAGTCAAAATATTTTTCGAAAAATAAAGTCAAAATGTTTTGTGAAAAAAAGTCGAAATGTTTCAGAAATAAAGTTGAAATACTACGAGAAAAATATCCAAATGTTTTGAGAAAAAAGTTTAAATGTTTTGAGAATAAAGTCAAAATTATGACAATAAAGTTTTTTATGAGAATGAAAAAAATATTTTCCAAAAAATAAAGTCAAAATGTTTCAAGAATAAGGCTGAAATAATACGAGAAAAAAGTCTTAATATTTTGAGAATAAAGTCGAAATGTTTCAAGAATAAAGTCAAAGTGTTTTGAGAATTTAAATCTTAGAAATTAAAGTTCTAATATTTTAGAGTATAGTCTATATTGTGCATGCAAAGGCTCAGATTGAGAGCACCAGGAGAAGTTGTCAGGCCACCGGAATTTATTTGATAATTGTTGCATCTAAGCGGCCGCATCATCTTACTGGGATGAGAAAGAGTCAATTTTTAAGGACTCACGGAAACGGCTTACTATAAAGAATATGATATTTATTAACAGACTGAACAGGAACAACTTTTTACTCAGCTTACAAACCCAATAGACACTGCTTTGGGGGATGCCAGCTCTCTAATTTATTGCTTTTTAACTCACTACAAATATGAAAATATATTTAGACTTTATTCTCAAAATAGTATGATTTCATCTCAGAATTTATAATTTTTTTTACATGGCACTAAAACGCTGTTATATATTTTAAATGCATTTTAAAAGAAAGAGTCTTAATGAAAAAACGCTGATGACCAACTCGCATCATTATAACAAAAAAATACAAGAGTTTTTCATTACAATATTCCTTTAAAAAAAAAATATGATTATGAGTAAAAATGTTGCCTAGTGACATTAAAGCAGCTGTGTTTGTTTGAGTCACGTACAGTAGGGGAGCGTGGGGTGTGACGTCATCCGCCTCACGTTGTTGATGTTGCGTTTGATGAGCTGCATGAACACAGGAGAGCATGAATGAGCGCTAGCGTGTTGACAGCGCTACAGATTGATTGTTAGTTGTGTAGTCCTCACCACGGCGGCTCCTCTGCCCGTCTGCACGCCGCCCAGCCAGGGCATGTTGATGGGCGTCCCGGGGCTGCTGTGGGTGTAGGGCGTGGTGCCGTGCAGGGTGGTGAAGTCGTCCCGCGCGTGAACCACCAGGAAATCATCCGTCCTGCCGCACAACACAATCACATGATCAAACGCACTTCGTCTCAGGATCACAGAAACATTCTGACAGTGTCATCTGCGAGTGTGTTTACTCCAGAAAAACAGCTGTTTTTTTTTCATACTATGGAAGTCAATGGCTACCGTCAACTGTGTGTTCACCAACATTTTTCTAAATATCTTCTTTCATGTTCTCAGAAGAAAGAAACTCATTAGGGAAGAGGACTATCACGATACTCGGGCGCCGACACGATATGCATTGCGATTTTTTAAAAGAATTTCCATTCTGCAAGTCAATGTTGGGGAAAGTTACTTTAAAGTAATGCGTTACTCCCTAAAAACGTAACTAATTAGTTACTTAGTTACTTTTATGGAAAGTAATGCGTTACAATACTGAGTTACTCCCTTAAAAAGTAACTAATTACGTTACTGAGTTACTTTTTATGGAAAGTAATGCGTTACTTAGTTAATTTTTAGGGAAAGTAATGTGTTACAATGTTGAGTTACTCCCTTAAAAAGTAACTAATTACGTTACTTAGTTCTTTTTATGAAAAGTAATGCGTTACAATATTAAGCTACTTCCTAAAAAAGTAACTAATTACGTTACTGAGTTACTTTTTATGGAAAGTAATGCGTTACTTAGTTAATTTTTAGGGAAAGTAATGTGTTACAATGTTGAGTTACTCCCTTAAAAAGTAACTAATTACGTTACTTAGTTCTTTTTATGAAAAGTAATGCGTTACAATATTAAGCTACTTCCTAAAAAAGTAACTAATTACGTTACTGAGTTACTTTTTATGGAAAGTAATGCGTTACTTAGTTAATTTTTAGGGAAAGTAATGTGTTACAATGTTGAGTTACTCCCTTAAAAAGTAACTAATTACGTTACTTAGTTCTTTTTATGAAAAGTAATGCGTTACAATATTAAGCTACTTCCTAAAAAAGTAACTAATTACGTTACTGAGTTACTTTTTATGGAAAGTAATGCGTTACTTAGTTAATTTTTAGGGAAAGTAATGTGTTACAATGTTGAGTTACTCCCTTAAAAAGTAACTAATTACGTTACTTAGTTCTTTTTATGAAAAGTAATGCGTTACAATATTAAGCTACTTCCTAAAAAAGTAACTAATTACGTTACTGAGTTACTTTTTATGGAAAGTAATGCGTTACTTAGTTAATTTTTAGGGAAAGTAATGTGTTACAATGTTGAGTTACTCCCTTAAAAAGTAACTAATTACGTTACTTAGTTCTTTTTATGAAAAGTAATGCGTTACAATATTAAGCTACTTCCTAAAAAAGTAACTAATTACGTTACTGAGTTACTTTTTATGGAAAGTAATGCGTTACTTAGTTAATTTTTAGGGAAAGTAATGTGTTACAATGTTGAGTTACTCCCTTAAAAAGTAACTAATTACGTTACTTAGTTCTTTTTATGAAAAGTAATGCGTTACAATATTAAGCTACTTCCTAAAAAAGTAACTAATTACGTTACTGAGTTACTTTTTATGGAAAGTAATGCGTTACTTAGTTAATTTTTAGGGAAAGTAATGTGTTACAATGTTGAGTTACTCCCTTAAAAAGTAACTAATTACGTTACTTAGTTCTTTTTATGAAAAGTAATGCGTTACAATATTAAGCTACTTCCTAAAAAAGTAACTAATTACGTTACTGAGTTACTTTTTATGGAAAGTAATGCGTTACTTAGTTAATTTTTAGGGAAAGTAATGTGTTACAATGTTGAGTTACTCCCTTAAAAAGTAACTAATTACGTTACTTAGTTCTTTTTATGAAAAGTAATGCGTTACAATATTAAGCTACTTCCTAAAAAAGTAACTAATTACGTTACTGAGTTACTTTTTATGGAAAGTAATGCGTTACTTAGTTAATTTTTAGGGAAAGTAATGTGTTACAATGTTGAGTTACTCCCTTAAAAAGTAACTAATTACGTTACTTAGTTCTTTTTATGAAAAGTAATGCGTTACAATATTAAGCTACTTCCTAAAAAAGTAACTAATTACGTTACTGAGTTACTTTTTATGGAAAGTAATGCGTTACTTAGTTAATTTTTAGGGAAAGTAATGTGTTACAATGTTGAGTTACTCCCTTAAAAAGTAACTAATTACGTTACTTAGTTCTTTTTATGAAAAGTAATGTGTTACAATATTAAGCTACTTCCTAAAAAACTAATTACGTTACTGAGTTACTTTTTAGGGAAAGTAATGTGTTACAATAATGAGTTACTCCCTAAAAAAGTAGCTAATTACTTTACTGAGTTACTTTTTAAAAATAAAAAATAGCAGCTCAAGAATCAATTATTTACATCAAAATATTTTACAAGAAAGTATTTTCGTATTTCTATTCATTTGCCCACTTTTAGAACAGGTGTAATAATTCGTTTCTGTAAGCATCTTTGCGACCACGAATGCAATTCCATTCATGAACATGAACAGCGGCTTTGCACTTTGTTCTTATCAATCATTATTTATATATTCACATTATAAATTAATACGTTTTAATATACCAGCTGCTAATTTGGAAATTTCTAGATATGCGAGCAAAAATGCTCCTGATAGTTCAGCAATTTGACACGAGCAAGAGTTAAGTGCTGTTTTTGTTTCGTTTTTGTGTTCGAATCCGAATCCGCGTTGGTTTGGGCGAATCACTGATTCACTAAGCTATTCATAAAAACGAGTCATTTGATTCACTCCTGAAGGATTCAGCTGTTTTGAAAGAATCGTTTGAATGACTCAGTGATTCAATCATGAACAGAGCTGCCACCTGCTGGCGGTTTTGTTTCCCATCACATAACATTATTTTCCAACATATTTCTATATTCAGAGTTTTGCGTTTAAAACATTAATCTCATAACAATATTTATGCAATTATAAATACAGTCTATTTATAAATACCACATCTAAATACCACTTCATGCAGCTTCTGTGCAGTGCTAAGATGTTTTGTTTACATTAGTATTCAAAGAAAAATCTTGTCTGTTTTCATTTACACCTTTTTGTTTATGAAATTTTGATTGATTATGTAGGAATTTAATTACAAATTAACAGAATACTGCATGGTATCGTGATACTTCAGCTGGTATAGTATCATAAGTAATTTTTATGGTATCGTGACAACCCTACGTTAAAATGTAACTAATTACGTTACTTAGTTACTTTTTTATGGAAAGTAATGCGTTACGATACTTTTGCCTTACTTTTTAAATCTGGGCAGGGCTTGTTTGTTTTTAATATAAAAAGTTCTATTTTTGGCAAAAGTAAAAGCCTTTTTTACAGCAAAAGCCTCAGGTTTGGAGAAAAGTAAATTGACGTCTGTACAGTAGACCACAGAAGAAAAATGTCAACTCTTCAGCAATAAAAAAAATGTCAGACTATCTTGAGTAATTTTTGCTTATTAGTATGAATGAATTGGATCATCGAAGGTCGGCAGCAAAGACATCGGTTAATAAAATGGGATTAAATATATAAAGGATATTTGTATTATTGAACATATTTAATTATTGCAGGTTTGTGTTGAATTTGACTGTTTTTATTCATTTTAAAGAACACTGTATCTGTTTTTTAGTGAGTGAGTTCACATTTATTCTAGAACTAAAGTAACATCTTACTCACAATTTCTCTCAACATGGGGACAGGAGAGCTTTTAATCAATAAATGGCGCTGACGTTACTTATTTGAAAAAAAAAAAAAAAAATTTCTGGTCAATTAAAAAGTGAAAAAACTTCTCCCAACCACCTTATAGTGAAAGTAAAATAATTAAATATAAATCGAGTCCGAGTTAAACCAAACAATTTTTAAATAATTTCAAAAAGAATCGTGATAGTTAGGCGTCCACCCCTAAAACTCAAACATCATGATAGAGAGTAAATGATGACAGAATGGACAGAGTGATAATTTTAGGCTGAACCGTCCCTTTAAGAATGAGTTTAATCGCATTGCTGTGCGTCTCACCCTTTGACCTCGGTCTCGTTCTCCTCATCGATCCAGGTCAGGATCTGTGTGGCGAGGATGGAGGACACGTCCAGCTCCTGGATGTCGTGAGTGGAGGCGATCACTAAACAGTTGCGATTGGCCTGAAACACAGAGAACGGCTGTTTACATTGAGCCTGTTACAGATCAAACACAAACACACTTTGCACATCACACACCTTATTAATGGCGAACGCCGTGATAATGTCAGACTCCTTGTGGATGATACGAGCTTTTCCTCCAGGAAACCCCTGATCGGCCTCAATCTGCAGGAGGAAGGAGAGCACAGCGTCATCACTAACACTGCTCTCAGACGGGACACTGAAGTGAATGAACAGGGCCATTTATCCTGATTAGAGATGTAACGATGCACACAAAGCCACTTATGTGACCATTTATATAAATACAGGGCTCAAAATTGCAAACTTTTTGGTCGCATATGCTCCCAAAGTTTTATCTTTATATTTGGGAGCACTTGTGTGAGTGTGAGAAATTGTTGTGGTGCGACTTTTTGGTGTGGTTTCATTTCTTTACAAAACTTTGGCTAGCCTATCCACTGCACAGACTGCTGTGAGCTGATACAGGGACAGCCTCGCCGTTCTCTCCAACATTACATAAACATTTGAACTTCATCTTTACATTATTATCTTTAATGTAGATTTTATTACAAGAATAAAGTTGAAATATTATGAGAATAAAGTTGAAATCAGACGAGAATAAAGTAAAAAAATTAAGAGAAGACAAAATGTTGTGAAAATAAAGTCGAAATATTACAAGAATAAAGACAAAATGTTATGAGAATAAAATCTAAATATTATAAGAATAAAAATTTAAATATGTCGAGAATAACGTTGAAATATTTTACGAAAAAATATATTTAAAATATTACGAGAAAAGACGAAATGTTTTGAGAATAAAGTTGAAATATTACAAGAACAAAGACAAAATGTTATGAGAATAAAATCAAAACATTAGAATAAAATTTTAATCCATCGAGAATAAAGTCGGAATATTTTACGAAAATATATATTTAAAATATTACGAGAATAAAGTCTAAATGTTTTGAGAATTTTTTTTTAAGTATTACGAGAATAAAGACGAAATATTACGTATAAAGACAAAATGTTATGAGAATAAAATCAAAATATTGTAAGAATAAAATTTTAATTTGTTGAGAATAAAGTCGGAATATTTTACGAAAATATATACTTAAAATATTACGAGAATAAAGTCGAAATGTTTTGAGAAAAAATGTTAAATATTACGAGAATAAAGACGAAATGTTTTGAGAAAAAATGTTAAATATTACGAGAATAAAGACGAAATATTACGAATAAAGACAAAATGTTATTAGAATAAAATCTAAATATTGTAAGAAAAAAAACTCTCTGGCGAGAATAAAGTTGAAATATTTTACGAAAAAATATATTTAAAATATTAAGAGAAAAGACGAAAAAATAATTACGAGAATAAAGACGAAATGTTATGAGAATAAAATCCAAATATTGTAAGAATAAAATTTAAATATGTTGAGAATAAAGTTGAAATATTTTACAAAAAAATATATATTTAAAATATTACGAGAATAAAGTCTAAATGTTTCGAGAAAAACTAAAATATTATGAGAATAAAAACGAAATGTTTTGAGAATAAAGTCGAAATATTACAAGAATAAAATTTAAATATGTCGAGAATAAAGTCGGAATATTTTTTAAAATATATATTTAAAATGTTACAAGAATAAAGTCAAAATTTTTTGAGAATTTTTTTTATATATTACGAGAATAAAGACAAAATGTTATGAGAATAAAGAAAAAATTTTAAATATTACGAGAAAAAAGACAAAATGTTTAGAGAATAAAGTCGAAATATTACGAATAAATACAAAATGTTATGAGAATAAAATCTAAATATAGTAAGAAAAAAGTGAACTCTGTCGAGAATAAAGTTGAAAATTTTTTACGAAAATATATATTTAAAATATTAAGAGAATAAAGTCGAAATACTACAAATAAATTGGAATTATCGTGAGAATAAAGTTGAAATCCGACGAGAATAAAGTTGAAATATTACAAGCATAAAGTCTAAATACTTCGAGATTTTTTTTTTAAATATTATGAGAATAAAGATGAAACATTAACTTTAATGTAGATTTGCGATATTATCCATCAATCACTCTGTCACTGACGCTGTGGTCCGCTGATCGAGGAACCGGTTGTTGTTGTTTTTTCTCTCAACCAAACTCTGTTCTGAATTTGCACAAACTGCATTGCAATACGAGGTGTGTGATATGATGATTTTGATTGTGGTCTCCACAATCTGCTTTTGAAGAAGTTTACTATACTTCATGCCACAGCAGATACAATTCTGGTGCATCCGTCTCAATATACTGTCCAACGCGGCATACATTCACATCAGATGATAACTCAGCAGACACTCTAAAATGTCTCTATTTGCATTTATATTGAAAGAGTAGCCTACTTTGATTTGCATTTATTGTCTACACGACTAAGAAAGAACAGTGTTGTTTATTTTTTGTTATTTCTACTGTCGATTGTTTAATAATGCAGTGGCTGTCTCTAATTTAAATGGCTGTACCTATAATAGAGAAAATAAACATCTTGTTCATGCACTCATATTTTCATTCATTCTTGTCCCTTGCTTGAGGCATAAAATAAATATACAAAGGCTTTCAGAATCAGCCCATTTGCTTGTAAAACATCGACAATCAGAATCAGCCATGAAGAATCAAGACCAAAATGAAATTGGGAGCACCAGTGGTATCAAGTAAAAAAGTTAATTTCGAGCCCTGAAATAGATTTTATTCATTTGTGTAATTAATTTGATTGGGATTTGTTTTAAAAATTCAGTTATATCCCTAATAATTTGTTTTAAATCTCATTTTGTTAAAAAATATTGTGAAATCGTGACTTGAGTGAATTGTTACATCCCTAATTCTGACACAGATCAGAGACATATTCTCATGTGCTGTTTATAGACTCTTTAAAATGTCTGTCAGTCGTGAGCTGCTGCTGCTGGAGGAGAATATAAATGTTCAATAATGTGTGGAACAATCAGGTTTATTCACTTAAGCTCAGTGTTCATGCTTTAAATCAACAGGAAATCACATCTGATGCTGAATATGGTGTTTCTCTCAGATACACAAGGAAAACAGATCTAGGTCAGCTCTTGATGTTCAGATCTCACTGGGAGCTTGCAGTGCATTGTGGGCGATCTGCTCCCTCCCTTGTTAGTTAGTCATCTGCTTTGTTTTCTTTGAGACGGCTCCTAAGTCAGTTACAGTTATGGTCTTAGTTGGTTAACTAGTTAAGAATCAGAGTCTTAAGAAGCTGCAGAGGCTGAAGGTTATGTTTCTCAGCAATGACGATTCTTTCTACAATTATTTCTATACAGGACAATATTTGGCTGAGATGCAACTATTTGAAAATCTGCAACCTGAGGGTGACTCTAAATACTGAGAAAATTGCCTTTAAAGTTGTTCAAATGAAGTTCTTAGCAATGCATATTACTAATCAAAAATTAAGTTTGATATATTTACCTTAGGACATTCACAAAATATCTTAATAGGACATGATCTTAATATTCCAATGATTTTTGGCATAAAAGAAAAATGTTTAATTTGACCCATACGATGTACTGTTGGCTTTTGCTACAAATATACCTGTGCTACTTAAGACTGGTTTTGAGCTCCAGGATCACATTTAATGTTTTGGCTGTATGTTTAATCACATTGATATGGAAGCACGTTTCCGCCACTGGTAATTGCGACTTTTTATCTCACAATTCTGACTTTTTTCTCGCAATTGTGAGTTTATATCACACAATACTGACTTTATCTCTCAAAACTGCCACTTTATTCCACATATCTGACTTAATTTCTCAGAATTGCGAGATTCTATCTTGCAATTCTGACTTTAAAACTCACAATTGCGACTTTTTATCTCACAATTCTGACCATTTCTTGAAATTGCAAGGTTATATCACTCAATTCTGACTTTTCTCTGAGTTTATAATACACAATACTGATTTTATCTCTCAGAATTGTGACTTTATAACTCACAATTGCAACTTACTTAACAATTCTGACTTTTGTCTCGCAAGTTTATATCACATAATACTGATTTAATTTATCAGTATTGTGAGATTATATCTTGCAATTCTGACTTTATAACTCCCAATTGCAACTTTTGAAATGACTTTTATCTCACATTTCTGACTTTTTTCTCACAACTGTGAGTTTATATTACACAATACTGATTTTATCTCTCAGAATTGACTTTATAACTCACAATTGCAGCTTATTTCACAATTCTGACTTTTTTCTTGCGAGTTTATATCACATAATACTGACTTCATTTCTCCGAATTGGGAGATTATTTCTTGCTATTCTGACTTTATAACTTGCAATTGCAACTTATTTCACAGTTTTGACTTTTTTTCTCATAATTGCAAATTTATATTGCACAATACTGACTTTATTTCTCAGAATTGCGAGATTATATCTTGCAATTATGACTTTAAAACTCGCAATTGCAACATTTTATCTCACAATTCGGACTATTTCTCGCAATTGCAAAGTTATATCACGCAATCCTGCCTTTTTTCTCACGATTGCAACTTTTTATCTCACAATTCTGACTTTATCTCTCAAAATTGTGAGATTATATTTTGCTATTCTGACTTTATAATTTGCAACTGCAACTTTTTAATCTCGCAATTTTGACTTTTTATCTCATAATTCTGACTTTATAACTTGAAATTGCAGCTTATTTCACAATTCTGACTTTTTCTTGCGAGTTTATATCACATAATACTGACTTCATTTCTCCGAATTGGGAGATTATTTCTTGCTATTCTGACTTTATAACTTGCAATTGCAACTTATTTCACAGTTTTGACTTTTTTTCTCATAATTGCAAATTTATATTGCACAATACTGACTTTATTTCTCAGAATTGCGAGATTATATCTTGCAATTATGACTTTAAAACTCGCAATTGCAACATTTTATCTCACAATTCGGACTATTTCTCGCAATTGCAAAGTTACATCACGCAATACTGCCTTTTTTCTCACAATTGCAACTTTTTATCTCACAATTCTGACTTTATCTCTCAAAATTGTGAGATTATATTTTGCTATTCTGACTTTATAATTTGCAACTGCAACTTTTTAATCTCGCAATTATGACTTTTTATCTCATAAATCTGACTTTATAACTTGAAATTGCGAGTTTATATTTCACAATTCTTAGTAAAAAGGTCAGAACTGTGAGATAAAAAGTCGCAATAATTTTATTTTTTTATTCAGCGGTGTAAACGGGCTTCTGTACATTAACCAGCGGCTAGTTGCAGTTGCATGAGCTACTTAGACTAGTCTTACAAAATAGTATTTTTTTTCTTTAGAACTGCTCATCATTGTTTTAAGCCATCTGCGTAAAAACACAGATTAGTCTAATTTAAATCTGAAAAATATGACTCATTACCATTTGGTAACTACTAGTTGGTTACACTAGTTGTTAAGGCAGTCTAGTTCATGCAACTACTGAGCAGATCCTGAAAAAGCGGCTTCAAACACAACAGCAACAGAAAGCGTTTCAGAAGTGAAGTTCTGATGAATCGCTCACAATCAGAGCTGCAATATAAATGAGGGTCATCTGTGATTTCATGTTGATTTACAGACACTCATGCATCTCAAAGAGCCTCAGGAGTGGATGATGAAGATGATGAAGGAGCAGAAGCGGTGTTAGATACCTGGTTGTGTGTGGACTCCGGCGGCACAGAACATTTGACACTGTCAGTCTCCTGATTCAAACATGCAGGTCAATCACACACAGCACAGTCCACCATTAGACGTTAATGACAAACATCTTCAATTAACAACACCAGTGAACAGAATTAATGCATTAATGACTCAACAGACTGGGTGACTGTTAAAAACACAATCAGGCAGCTGATGGGGAACACACAGCACTAATACCTCGCTCTGATCTCGTTTCTTGGTGAAGATGTTGCGTATGAACGTCTCCTGAACCTCTTCCTGTTTGACCAGATACTGCCACAGCCGTTTGACGGGGAGAGCGGATCGCCGCCGAGACCTGAGATCAATCACAAAACACCAGTGACGCGCTCAAATTATAATTCTGGTCATATCAGGCCATACTGAATACAGAATTGCAAGATACAGTCACAATTCTCACTTTATAAGTCGCAATAGCAACTTTTTATCTCACAATTCTTTTTTCTCGAAGTTGCAAATTTATGTTACAGAATTGAGACTTTATTACTCAGAATTGCGAGATACAGTCACAATTCTAACCGATTTTCTCGCAATTGCAAAAACTGATTTTATCTCTCAGAATTGTGACTCACAATGGCTTATTTCACAATTCTTTCTTCTCACGAGTTTATATGACATAATACTGACTTATATCTTCTGTATCTTCTATATCTTCTGACTTTAAAACTCCCAATTGCAACTTTTTCAAATTTTATTTCACATTTCTGACTTTCTCACAATTGCGACTTTTTATCTTGCAATTTTGACTTTGTAACTTGCAGTTGCTTGCAAAACCAAGAAATCAGGAGACACTTAGTCGAAAAACTGAAAACAAAGGTTATTTAATAGTGAATTAATTAATAAAACGTATTTGACAATTAATGCTAAACTGTAAAAAAGGCCGTTTTCATGACAATATTTTAATTCTGAATTGTTTCTAGTCCATTTTGTTGTTGAAATTAGGCATTGACATTTGGCTGCTGAAAATGTCAGGCAAAACACAGATTATTGGTTTTGAAAACAATGTAAATGCCAAAAATCCTTGGGATATTAGGTAAAGATCATGTTCCAAGAAGATATTTTGTAAATGTCCTACCATAAAAATATCAAAATTTTATTTCTGATTAGTAATATGCATTGCTAAGAACTTCATTTAGACAATTTTAAAGGTGATTTTCTCAATATTTAGATTTTTGCACTCTCAGACGGCAGATTTTCAAATAGTTGTATCTCAACCAAATAGTTTTACACATACTTAAGACTGGTTTTGTGGTCCAGGGTCACATATTCATTGTGTTACATATTCATTATATTTTTACTGATATTATTTAATGTCTAAAAAAACAAACTGGAGTACACTGATCATTCATAAATATTAAAAAGCTGACGTAAAAACTGCCTTATGAGTAATTTAAATTTGTGTTAAACTTGTGATTAATTAATTTATTATTAAATAACACTTGTTTTCATTTCCCAAAAAAAAAAAAAAAAATTGCTATCAATTTGAAGTTAAATTGTGGTTTGTTGGTACACTATAATGTCTACTAGAATGTTAAAAAGATCAGTATTAAGTAATTTTTTTTTAATTTTTTATTTATTTTTATTTTTTTTGAAAAGCAAGACAAAACTGTAAAAAGCACATTTTGGCCATTTCATTTATGCAACTGTGAAAAATATTGGCAAAATACATGGGGGGGAACAAAAAACTGTGTTCAGTAGTGTTTAATTTTGTTGGGCTTCGGCCAAGAATTTTCATTTCGGTGCATCCCTATTAAAAAATAATGCGTTACTTACTAGTAACATGAAAAAAGTGTAAGTGCATGTACCTGAAGGGTGTGTTGGAGGGCTCGAACAGGGCCTTATGCCGCAGAAGAGCCGGACCCGACGACACGCTCTCTTCCAGCAGCTGTGTGCAGATGAACTCCGACGGAGGACCTCCGAAAATCTCCAGCCTCTTGAGGAGCAGCTGCTCCCATCGCTGAAGCGTCTTGAGAGCGGCGTGACAGAGCGGAGAACACACGGGAAGATCTGACACACACACAAACACACGTGTTTCACTCTACACACACATCATACGTGTGCTGCAGCCAGAACGTCTCGTTACCTAAGAGTAGGGCTGATCGATTACGGCAAAAATCATAATCACGATTATTTTGGTCAATATTGTAATCATGATTATTTAACACAGTTATGACTGAGTCCAAAACTTTATATTGATTCATTTAAAGATAGCAATACAATAGAAACAAAAGATACAAATGAAACCATTTTTTGGAAATTGAAGGTAATTAATTGAATGTCAATAAAACAGCAAAATTAAACTTGCTTTGTTTCTTATAAAAACTACAAAAGTCCCTCTGTCAAGAGCAGTGAGTGATTTTGTCTTTGTCTTTTGTTGTTTGATGCTAATAATTAATAAAAATTTAAAATTAAAAATAAATAAAATAAGTATAAATAAATTAGTAAAAAAAAAAGATTTCTAAAAATGTAAAATGATAAATTAATAAATGTAAAATATAAAATTAAAATGTAAAATTAAAATACATAAAATAAATATAAATACATATTAATTAAAAAAATTAAATCCTAAAAATGTAAAATAATAAATAAATTAAAAAATAAAATGTAACATTGAAATACATAAAATACAAATAAATAGAAATAATAAATAAATTACTTAATGTTTAAAATCCTAAAAATGTAAAACATAAATCAATAGTTAGACTGTAAAAAGTTTAAGTTTAATCAGCTTAAAACTACCATTTTTAACTTATTACAATAAAAATGAGTTAATATTACTTGTGAGTTTAAATGACTTAAGTTGATTTAACTTAAAATCTTAAGGCAGCTGCTAAACTTAGGTTTTTAAGTTGAAACTGGTGAAAACTTTTTACAGTGTATTAAATAATAATACAACTAACTAATAATGTATTAAATCCAAAAAAAATGTAAAATAATAAATAAATAATTTAAAAATAAAAATGCAAAAAAATACAACACTTACTAAAAATTTGATTAAATCCAAAAAAATGTAAAATAAAAAATTACTGTAAAATAATCAAGCACGTCCCATTTTAAGTCACGTTACATGATTTTACTGATTTGCATGTGAAATTGGCTTTTAGAGAAGAGTAAAAGCGCATAAAGCGGGTGGAATCAGGAGCAATAATCGTTGTATCGTGATTATTGCGTTTTCATAATCGTTTGAAGCTGAAATCAAAATTGAAACTGAATTTTGATTAATTGCACAGCCCTACCTAAGAGGTCGTGACCTGCCATCGGGTAGAAGGTCTTGAGGTTGAAGAGCACTGTCTGCACCATGGCCAAACGCATCAGACACCAGCTGCACGAGAACATCATCATCATCATCATCATCATCATCATCATCATCATCATCATCATCACAGCACAGGTGCAGCTCATCATGTGACTCACGGCTCACCTGTATGAGTTATTGTTGGAATGTTCTGTTAGTGGAGAGTTAGGATCAAAGGAATCATCTTCATCCTCATCTTCATCATCCTCACTGCCCTGGCTCTCCTCGGAGTCGTACTCCACTCGGCTGGCGGACGGAGGCAGGTACGGCTTCAGGACAGGACAAACGCATGAGTTCACAAACACAACAGTATTGAAATACCGCAAGGAAAAGAATAAGAGAAAAAACCTTTGCGATGAAATAATCCCAGATGCTGAGCTCAGGCGGGACGAAACGCTCTTTGCAAACGGATGATTCCGGCTCCATCACCACGGGTCTGGGACTGAGCGGACTGTCGGGAACCTCTCTGGAGTTACTGCGGGATGAACGCAGACGGAAACGCCGCTGCTTCCGCTCCGCATCTTCCACTAACACACAAATCAAGAGGAGCTAATAGTGAGCGAGATGCAATAAACTCACTCAAACACAACAGAACGCTTTAATATCTCTGGCGCTGAATTGTTTCTGGGTTTCCCAAATGGTTTTTGAATGGAGAAAATGCTAATAAATAATAACAATGTAAAATCAAAATACATAAAATAAGTATAAATTAAAACTGTAAAATTAAAATACATGAAATAAATATGAATAAATATATATTTTTAAAAACATTATTAAATCCTAAAAAAGTAAAATAATAATAATAAAAAAAATTAACATTGAAATAAATCAAATAAATACATATAAATAAATAAATAAAAAAATTATTAAATCCTAAAAATGTAAAATAATTAATAAATAATTATAAAATAAAAATACAACCAACTAAAAATGTATTAAATCCTAAACATTTAAAATAATAAATTATTTTAAAATATAAAATCTAAATAAATCACTTATTAAAATTAAACCATAAAAACGCAAAAATGAACTGCATTATTTAAAAGAAATCTACCAGCAATATATAAAATAAATAAATGTAAATAATTTTTAAAAATGTATTAAATCCTAAAAAATGTAAAATAATAAATAAATAATTATAAAATAAAAATACAACCAACTAAAAATTTATTAAATCCTAAAAATGTAAAACAATAACTAATTTGAAAATAAAAAATATAAATACAACAATTACTAAAAATTTATTAAATCCTAAAAATGTAAAATTATTAATTTTAAAATTAAAAATAAAGATATAATATATACAAAAAAAAGATTGAATCCTAAAAATTTAATATAAAAAAGTTTTGTAATATAAAATCAAAATAAATCACTTATTAAAATTAAACCATAAAAATGCAAAAATGAAATGCATAATTTAATCTAAATAAAACACTTAAATCATAAAAAATTTTAATACATCAAATCATAAAATGTCAAACTGAAATATTTCTAAAATCGAAATAATACATATTAAAGACATAATAAAAGGAATTATGCAACAAAAATGTAAAATTGAAATAAATACCTACAATAAAAATCTACATAAAATACTTATTAATTAGAATTAAATATAAAAATGTACAAATGTGACCCTGGAGCACAAAACCAGTCTTAAGTAGCTCAGGTATATTTGTAGAAATAGCCAAAAATACATTGTATGGGTCAAAATGAGTGATTTTTCTTTTATGCCGAAAATCATTAGGATATTAAGATCATGTTCCATGAAGATGTTTAATTTCTGATGAGTAATACGTATTGCTAAGAACTTCATTTGGACAACTTTAAAGGCGATTTTCTCAATAGTTTGTTTTTTTGCACCCTCAGATTCCATCTTATTTATTCAGCTTTCAGATGATGTTTATATACATGTATATGATGTATATATATATATATATATATATATTTTTTTTTTTTTTTTCAAAAAATTGACCCTTATGACTGGTTTTGTGGTCCAGGGTCACAAATATAAATAAATAAACTAATAAATGATTAAAAAAATTATTAAATCCTAAAAATGTAAAATAATAAATAAATAATTGTAAAATAAATAATAAAAATACGACATTTACTAAAAATGGATTAAATCCTAAAAACATAAAATGATAAATAATTTTGAAATATAAAATATCTAAATAAATCACTTATTAAAATGAAACCATTAAAATGCAAAAATGAAACGCAGGATATAAAAGAAATCTATATAAAACACTTAAAATAAATTACATCATAAAAAGTAAAACTGAAATAAATCCAAATAATTAAACACTTATTAAATAGCATTAAATATAAATATGTAAATATGTGATGCAGCACAAGTATATTTGTAGCAATAGCCAAAAAAACACTGTATCGCTCAAAATGAAAAATCTTTTATGCCAAAAATCATAAGGATATCTTGTTACATTAAGATATTTTATAAATTTCCTACCGTAAATATATCAAAACTTAATTTCTGATTAGTAATATGCATTACTAAGAACTTCATTTGGACAACTTTAAAGGTGATTTTCTCAATATTTAGATCTTTTTGCATCCTCAGATTCCAGATTTTCAAATAGTAGTATCTCAGCCAAATATTGTCCTATCCTAACAAACCAGACAGCAATGGAAAGCTTATTCACTCAGCTTTTGATATATATAAATTTAAAAAATGTAACCCCTTATGACTCGTTTTGTGGTCCAGGGTCACAAATAAAATATGTAATACTAAATAAAAAATAAATATATAAATACTAAATAAAAAAAAATTCTATTATATTTTTTTATGTTTATCTACATGTCATTGACCATTATTGACTAATTGACCATTAACTCATATCATGTGAACCATGAACATGCAAAGCTGTTGATCAATTATTGCAACATTAACTATTTGAAAATCTGGAATCGGTGCAAAAAAAATCTAAATATTGAGAAAATCGCCTTTAAAGTTGTCCAAATTAATCAGAAATTAAGTTTTGATATATTTACGGTAGGAACTTTACAAAATATTTTCATGGAAAATGCTCTTAATATCCTAATGATTTTTGGCATAAAAGAAAAATGTATAATTTTGACCCATACAATGTATTACTGGCTATTGCTACAAATATACCCGTGCTACTTGAGACTGGTTTTGTGCTCCAGGGTCACACATCTGCTTGATTTTTATAAACAGGTCACAGTATGAAGGCTCCTGAGTTGAGCAGCATGAGGAGAGCAGAACCTGTGGGTGAGCTGGGTTTCTCAGGCACAGGAACACGAGCTCCGCCGCCGAAAACAGCCACCCACAGCTTGCTGTTGAGCGGGTGAGCGACGATGCGGAAGAGCTCGTGGGTGGAGTGAGTGGCCAGACCGTGGACGAAGAGGCTGAGGAAGACGGCGGTCAGGATCTCACACAGAAGCACAGGCAGGCCGGGCTGGTTCTCCTCTCCGGACGCGCTCAGCAGCCGCATCAGGACGCTCACACCTGCACAGAGACACAAGTGAGTCTGGAGCCTGATCACGAGGTCAAAGGTCAGTCAGAGGTCACCGTGGTTTACCAGGCCACTGTGCAGGAGAGGTGTTGGGCAGGACGGCCTCCTCCATGCTGACGCTCCTCACCGGGGGCTGATGGGTAAGCAGGACGCTCTGGTAGGTGATGCCCGTGAACGGATTGACATGGCTGAGGAACAACAGACATATTAGAATTAGAGCTTTCATTTGGGGGTGACTAATTATGATGAAATAATGCACATGCATCAATGAACATGATGCAGAAGTTCATTAGAACGCAGTTTTATAAGCCGAAAACAAGATATGAGCAATAAGTGACATTAGCAATATCACACCAAACAAAAGTGTGAACAAAAGTTGTACTAAACAAGAAGTTCATACTGTGTTTTAGAGTGTGTTTGTACATTTGTAGTTCAGTTCATTTGGTCCAGGCCAAACAGGAAAATAATACATTTGGTCCTGGTCTGTTTAGCATTCAAACTGGCAAATGAAAATAGTTGCAATCAAAGTCACAGCAGAACAGTTGTCACCAAACTGAATGAATTCAGGTTTGAACAACGATTCAGTGACTCTTTCATAAACACAGTCACTCGCATAATTTCTGAAAGAATCATTCATTTGAATGAATGGTTCAGTGGCTCACTTTTAATTAAATACTTCACTAATACCTGTTTATTATATCATTTTGCAATGTTGGAACAAAATATTTCTATCCAAAGATACTTTTTATAATGTTGATAAATGTTTTTCTCATTTAAAGGATTACTCCACTTCCAAAAAGAAAAAAAAATCCTGATAATTAATTAAACATCCAAGATGTTTTTTTTTTCTTCAGTCGCACAGAAATGACGTTTTTTAAGAAAAACATTCGATTTTTCGAATTGTGCTCAAAGGATTGAAGGATAAAAATGCAGTTTCAGTGCAGCTTCAAAGAGCTCTTAAATTAAATAAATGAATATTTATACACTTTTTAACCACAAATGCTGGTCTTGTCTAGCTTTGCAATGCACATGCGTACTCTGTCTACTCCGGGTTCAAGACAGTTAGGGTATGTCCAAAAACTCCCATCTCATTTTCTCCTCCAACTTCTAAATCGTCTTACACCTTTTTGTAAAGAGCGCTTGATCTTCTTTGCAATTCACTTTGTAAACACTGGGTCCGTACTAGTGCTGTTTTTGGCGGCCGGTTTTAATTGTGGTTTTAGTCTAGTCTTTGTGTGAAGCTGTCATTTTAGTTTTTATTAGTTTCAGTCACGTTCATTTTCTTATTAGTCTAGTCGAGTTCTCATAGCACAAGTTGATTTATTTTTAAGAAACTGCCCAAAAATCGCTTTGACATCTGAGACGCAAAAGCAACCTTTTCCACCTTTGACCACAAGATGTCATTAGTGTGCAATGTGTTGAAAAGTTTCGAGTAATGAACATTGCAGTTGATGGGAAAGCCTCGGTGCGTCGAAAAGATCATTTTCCCATCACTACTAAAAAGTGCAAATAAAATGTGTGTCGTTTCTTCTTTTTCTCCCAAAGATGAACCCCGGCTGGCTGGCCATCGGTCCCTTCATCTGTGTCAGACTTAACTTTGTTTGTAGTCGTCTTCTAGATAATGCCGCGAGTGGAGCTTGAGGGAAAGACCTCTCCTGCATCTGCAAGGTTTAGTCTAGAAGGGAGACAGCTCTGGCTATTGGGCATGCGCACATCAATCTAACGTTATAATAATTTAGTTTCATCTCGTTTTCGTCAACGAAAATGAAGAGGCATTTTAGCACAGATTTTATTTTGCAAACCACATTTAGTCTCGTTTTTATTCGTCAACGATATTGCATTATGCATTTAATTATAGTCATCGTCGCATGACCAGCATTTACGTTTCGTCTCGTTTTCGTCACGTGATAAAGGTTCGTTGACGACGATATTTAGTCATAATTTTCGTTGACAAAAGCAACACTAGTCTTCTGCAGCGATGTATGGTGATTTTGAAGTTGAAGGAGAAAAGTGAGTTTTTCGACATACCCTAACTGTCTTGAACCGGTGTACACAGAGTACACATGACCATCACAGAGCTAGACAAGACCAGCATTTGTGGCTAAAAAGTATATAAATTATAATTTTTTTTAGACAATAACCAATCATTTGGCTAGATAAGACCCTTCTTCCTCAGCTGGGATCATTTAGAGCCCTCTGAAGCTGCATTTAAACTGCATGTTTAACCTTCAATCCGTTGAGCACCATAGAGGTCCACTATATAGAAAGAAATCTTGGGATGTTTTCCTCAAAAAAACTAAAGAAAAAAAAAGACATGAACATCTTGCGTGACATGGGGGTGAGTAAATTATCAGGACATTTTTATTTTGAAAATGGAGTAGTTCTTTAATCTGCCATGGCAGAGTATACATGTGCACACGGATCCACACAAAGGCCACTCTGCAAATGCCACACATCGGTCCGGAGCAAACGCATGTCACATGAGAGTCACATTCATGGGTCATTCGCTCATTATCAGACTGAACGATTACAACATGAGCAAATGAAGAGAATCAGTGCTGAGGACAGAGGTCACGGGGTCACACCCACCTGTAGCTGTGTCCGTCACAGAGACACTGATAGATGCAGGCGGAGAGAGAGGCTGCCAGTGTGTGCATCACATAGATCTGAGACAGAAGACAGGCAGACGCGTTAGAGGACGGATTATGATAGTAATGACACCTCGCTATGATGAGCCACGCTTCACCTCGTTGTTGACGACATCCGGGTGCGGAGGTGCATCCAGAGCGTTGATGGTGTGCAGTATGTCGTGTGTGAGGTTGGTCAGGTGCACTATGGGATTGGCCACCACTGTTTTGGAGCTGGCGGTCCACGCCAGGAAAAGAGGAACGCACAGGTGCTGCGGAGCGGGAGCGGAGATCTGGAGACCGCCGTCCTGACGAGACAGAGAAAACACATTGATAACTCACATGTGCAAATGAAATAATGCCAAGAGACAAAACAACAGAAAAGCAGCATGCAGTGGTATAGGCAGTGTGTGTGAGAGAGTATTTGAAGCCTCAGAGCCTCAGGAACTGAGCAGATTTAACACAGCGACCGCCTCCTGAGCTCAGCACTCAAAACCAGATCAGAAACGTTCACGGTGGTGAAACAACATAAAACGTCACATCGCATCGCATCGCATCACAATGCATAGCATATGTTCACATGACAGCCATGCACTACAAAACTGAAAAGTTTTTCTATTTTCATTTTTGGATAGTTTTAAGTCCACAACAGTAACTAAAAACACTTTATTATGCAGCAGGTGTTAACGTTTCTTTGTAAAAAAGAACTTGTGCATGCCTCTAGACCGAAGACGTCAAATTTTTCACAAATTCATGCCTGCATTTTGAAACCAATTATCTAAAATGTGCGTTTAGGCCCCCAAATGCCACTTCCGTATAACTAAATGACCAAAATACATGAAATGTTTTCAGTTGATTCGGGAACCTGCTCTGAAGCTTTGATCTAAATCAAGTATAACTGCTTTTCAAAATCATAACAAACGATGTTGAAATTCGAAAATAAATGGCTCTTATTTTGATCTGGTTTTCGCTAGTGAACTGCTTGAACTCAACGATCAAAGTCATGAGTTTGAATCAATCGGAGCCGTTCCAGCATAAATGACTCGATTGTTTAGGTCTGTTTCTCTTTTCAGGTCTTCAGCCTTGTTTACACGACACTGTCAGTACTACTACTGGCTTAGCGCGCAAGTTTTATAAGATTAACTGAAATAAGCTAAACAAGTATGATGTTTACAAATAAAATATCTATATTTCCATTCCAAAGATAACATCCAACGCAAATCTAGGAACATATTGAGGTGAGGTAAGCAGTTTACTGCTAACTAGTGAAACACTGCATTAATATGACCAGCTGCAGCTCAAAACATGTTTGATCTCGTTAGGTTCAGTTTTTCAACTGAACACTTATTTCATAGATACATTGTCTTTAAGCACTTTTCAAGTCCCTTTTCAGAAATTTGGCCATTTTCAAGGGTTTTCCAAGCCTTAAATAAAGTCTTTCTTTAAAAAAGTCACTTTAAGCACCTTGTACTTTTTACTTCTGTCAATTGTTTTGACGAGAACCAGGGTGATGCAAACTACAAGAATGCATCATTAGTGCAGCACAGCATAAAGAATTATTTTTAAAGGTATTGCATCATGTGGACCAAGTAATTAGTGCAGAAAAAATTCAAGGCATATGTGCAAGCTAAGCGTATGGACATGTGTACATGTAAAAACTGAAGTATATGTTGGGCTTCAGCATGTAAACAGAAAAGATCTCCACTTCCAAAAGAGAAATGTCCTGATAATGTACTCACCCCATGACATCCAAGATGTTCATGCCTTTTTTCATGTCGTAAAAAAAATGTTTTGAGGAAAGCATTTCAGGATTGTTCTTCAAATAGTGGACTTCAATGGTGCCCAAGAGTTTGAACTTCCAAAATGCAGTTTAAACGCAGCTTCAAAGGACTCTAAATGATCCCAGCACAGGAAGAAGGGTCTTATCTAGCCAAACCATCTGTTATTTTCTTAAAATAAATAAAAAAAGACAATTTTTCCCATTTTTTTTTAACCAAAAACGCTCGTCTTGTCTAGCTCTGTGGAGCGCATACGTACTCCCGTCTCATTTTCTCTTCCAACTTCAAAATCATCCGACATCTCTGCAGAAGTGTTTAGAAGATTGATTTTGAAGTTGGAGGAGAAAATGAGACGGGAGTTTTTAGACATACCCACATATGAGCTAGACAAGATGCATTTGTGATTTAAAAAAAAAGTGTATAAATATTAATTTAAATAAGAAAATTACTGATTGTTTGGCTAGGAAAGACCCTTATTCCTCGGCTGGGATCGTTTTGAGCATTTTGAAGCTGCACTGAAACTGCATTTTTATCCTTCAATCCACTGAGCGCCATTGAAGTCTACTATATGAAAAAAAAAAATCCAGGAATGTTTTCCTAAAAAACTGAAAGTGAAGCAATCCTTTAAGAGGATGCATGTCCTGCATAACATCAAGCGTGTTACCTGCTGAGACTCCTGCAGCAGCAGAATGAGCTCCATCCTGACGGAGGCCAGTCCTCCTCCGTGAGATCCGTGCAGACTGCAGTAACTCAGGAAGATGCGCAGCAAGGGCTGGTTCCTCTTCAGCCACAGCCTGCGCCGGTGCTGCAGCTCTCTGGCCTGCTCCGCGGCGCCCTGCTCCTCCAGATCCTCCACCTGGCTCAGATCGGCTGAGATGCCTTCGGGCAGGTGTTGGAGGAAGGGGTTGTATCCGCAGCATCTCTGCAGCGCAGAAACGGCTCGCTCCAGCCAGTGGCACAGCTGATGCCGCAGCTTTCCTCCGTCCAGCTCGTATCCCGTGGAAAGCGTCCGCAACTCCGTGGTGAGGATCTTCAGGCAGGAGCTGAACTTCAACTGGTCCGCGAGGATGTCCTCGGTCAGGGCGGGAGAATCGTCTGCAATGTGATCGGAGGGAGTGGATGTTACTACTGGACCACCGTCGTCTTTCTCCGGATGGATGGTCTTCATCGCCAGGCCTGATTCTTCCTCATCTGAGTCTTCTTTGTCACTGTCCCACTTGAGGTCCAGAGGCTCGTCCTGGAGGGTGACGGACGGATGGCTCCAGTCGAAACTTAGCACCGAGTCTGACTGACTGTTCTCTCTGGGAGACGAGAGCGAGGACACCGACTCCAAGCCGTTGAGAACCGGTTGAGACCAGTCCAGAGCCGAGATTTCGTCTTTGTGCTCGCTCAACGACAAGGACGGATTCTCAAGCACCTTTGAGCGTTTCACCACCTTCGGCATTTTGGAGAGCACCTCTAAAGCCAGCATGGGACAGCCAGATTGTAAGTGAGCGTAAGCAGCGGTGAAGAAGAGCCGTCGCTCTGTAAGGCTGATGGAGTCGACGGCACGGCCTTCAGCGGTCAGACCCACTTTAGCTTTATCGGAGGATCCGAAGTGGCGCCGCAGCAGAAGCGGGTGCGTGCGGAGGTAGGTGTAGAAGTTAAAAACGTCAGAACTACAGGGAGATGATCCGGTGCTTCCTGAAAGAGATTGAGTCCTGTCAATAACAATCAGTTCCGGAAACACACGAGAAAACAAAAATCTCTACCAGTCATCTTTGGTTGGCTCAGCTGGGGTCTAAAAGACAATTGAAGGAATAGTTCACTTCCAAAACAAAAATTTAAAGATAATTTACTCACCTCTTTGTCATTCAAGATGTTCATGTCTTTCTTTGCTCAGTTTTTTTTTAAGGAGAACATTCCAGGATTTTTCTCCATATAGTGGACTTCAATGGTGCTCAATGGACTGAAGATTAAAAATGCATGATTAAATGCAGCTTCTAGGGGCTCTAAATGATCCCAGCCAAGGAATAAGGATCTTATCTAGCGAAACGATCGGTCATTTTCTTAAATAAATTAATGTTTATACATTTTTTGAACCACAAACGCTAGTCTTGTCTAGCTCTGTGTGAACTCTGTGTATTCCGGTTCAAGACAGTTAGGGTATGTCTGAAAACTCCCGTCTCATTTTCTCCTCCAACTTCAAAATCATCCTAGACCGCTGTTTTACCTTTTTTTGTAAAGGGTGTTTGATCTTCTTTAAATGTTCACTTTGTAAACACTGGGTCGGTACTTCTGCAGTGAAGTGAAGTTGGAGGAGATGTTTTAGACATACCCTAACTGTCTTGAACCAGAGTACACAGACCGGGTTTTTGCTGGATTTTTAAGCTCAAATTTAAGACTCTTTCCCCTGGTTTCACAGACAAGTCTTAAGCCTAGTCCTAGACTAAAATGTAAATCTGAGCTGTTTTAACTGAAATAACTGCACTGACTGATCTTAAAATATATCAGTGCCTTTGTTTTGTCTCAA
This sequence comes from Garra rufa, assembly GCF_049309525.1. Lineage (NCBI taxonomy): Eukaryota > Metazoa > Chordata > Actinopteri > Cypriniformes > Cyprinidae > Garra > Garra rufa. The sequence continues at coordinate 45,107,071 of NC_133375.1, forward strand.
GATGCACACCAGTAATGTGTTTCTCTGCATGTTTATAAAAACATGCTTAAATGTCCTAATTAAACTATGGCCTAATCCTGGCTTAGTCTAAACCCTGTCTGTGAAACTGGGCCTTTAAGACCTTTAAGACCTGCGCAAGTAAAATTAATACCATATGAGCACGGCTGGGCAATGTCTATAGTAACATATTAAACTGTAAAATGACTGAAAAAGCAGAATTTACACTTCAGATACAAGTTGTCCTAAAAGTTCAAAGTATTAATTATTATATTAATTTAAACAATTATTCTAAAAAAATATTTTACTAATAAATAACATAAATTAGGGGTGTGTGATTTTGACAAAAATGATATCTCAATATTTTCTGGGATCTTGTCGATTGGGCAGCTGACTCCTCATTTTTCTTTTTATATTCTTATTATTATGCGTGGTCAATTCACACTGCAGTGATAGAAATTATTCTTTTTTAAGAA
>NC_133375.1:45112543-45123714 GCF_049309525.1 Garra rufa
TTTAAAGGCCATTTTCTCAAAATGAGTTTTTTTTCTCCTACACTGAGCCATAAATCTCCACTTCAGCAGCACTTACACACACCACACTTTACATTTGTGTTCCTGTCTATATCCTGAAGGTTTTTACTGAGGGATTTGTTCAGATATAATTTGCTTGATTTTGCATTTTATTCCCCAAAAAATGTTTAAAAATATAATGATTTCTGTTTTTTCAATATTATGTCAAGATGAACTGAGAAAATCCCCTCAGTAAATACATTTGACTCTAATATGTCAAAAAATAAATAAACAAGAATTTTGAAACTGACTTCATCCAGTGTTTAAATTTTTGTACTACAAATGTATGCAAATTAGATGCAAATTTAATAATGGATAATTTGCATATTTAAACATAACATTATAGAAAACTTGTAATACAAAAAATGTTTGCAATTATCAAAGTAATCAACCAGCTGAGTAAGTAAGGTGATAACTATTAGTTTTTTTGTTTTACCCTATTCACCTGCAGTGTCTCACCTTAATATCCAAACGATTTGGGGCATAAAGGAAAAATTAATAATTTAGATCCATACGATGTATTTTTGGCTATTGCTACAAATATACCCGTGCTATTTAAAACTGGTTTAGTGCTCCAGGGATACATTAGTCTAACGCTTTCAACTGACACCAATATCTGCATAACAAAAATTTAAGTTTTGTTTAGTTATATCAAGGACACTAAAGATGCTAGAAACAGATGTCAGATAGTCTCTAAAGACATGCATTTGATGCACATTTACAGAAAGTCAATTAAACCAACAGCAGTTTGTTCAAACCTTCTCAATGCATCTGCGAAGCTTATTAGTGCTCCTGAGCCACCAGCCCACTCCCATGGCTCTCAGCTCCGGCCACATGGACTCTCCTTTCTGCAGGGCCGGAAGCATGTTGAGAAGCTCCTCTTCAGCCTCGGAGTGGAACGCCCAAGCGTAGTGACAGGTGGACAACCCTGCAGACCAGCGGCACCTGAGTTATTCAGCTCAAAGTCTTTCAGACAACACTACAGCTGAGATTTACAATTATGCAATCTTATTACTGCATGCATTCCGTTAGGAACTGATTTCATGACCTTGGTGTTGCAAACGGCATGCTCTAGTCGGACATCAACGTTCATGAATATCTTATGAGACACTCATAGACACTAATGCAGAATGGAGGCGTACCTTGACAGAGAAGCTGAGCTCGATGAGCCGGAGGTAGAGACGTCAGGAGGAAGGTGTGCAGACGAACGGCCAGCAGGAACTTCAGCCCACATTCATCCAGCGTCTCTCCACCTGAGTAAAGATTCATCACATCATCACAAAACCCTAAATGTGTCAAAACTAGGGGTGGGAATATTCAGGCACTTCACGATCCGATTCCAAAACTATTCTTGATCTACACTGCAAAAATGCTTTTCTTACTTTTTTTTTTTGTCTCGTTTCCAGCCAAAATATCTGAAAATTCTTAAATCAAGGTGGATTTTCTAGACGAGTAAAAATTATTTTCTTGTTTTCAGAAAAAACAAGCCAAAATTAAGTGATTTTTTGCTTAGAACAAGTTAAATAATCTGCCAATGGGATAAGCAAAAAAAATCTTATTTTAAACAGAAAACAAGATTATTTTTCTTACCCCACTGGCACATTATTTTGCTCGTTTCAAGCAAAAGCGCACTTAATTTTGACTTGTTTTTTCTGAAAACAAGACCATTTTTACTCATCTAGAAAATCCTTCCAGATTTAAGAATTATTAGAAATTTTGGCTAGAAACAAGACAAAAAAATCTAAGAAAGAAAAGCATTTTTTGCAGTGTAAATTTTTCATAATTAACTCTTCTGCTGTGCAAATACATATTTACATTTGAACAAAATGTAAACATGCAGTTTCTATGCTTTTTGTTTATAGTTGTAATCTATTGTCAGTACTGCCATCTTAAAAGTAGGGATGTGAATCTTCACAATCTTCTTAATTACAATTTTCATTATCAACTAATTGTCACGATGCGTCACATTCTCAGTTTTCAATTTTCATATACATTTTCTATCAAATTTATTTTGTGCAAAATTTACTTTCTTTTTTATTATATAAGCAGGCTATTTTAAGTATCTGAAAGTTTACAGATGACAGTTATTGGTTTTTCTTTTTTCCTCAGCGTTATTGCCGTTCGATTATTACTGATGAGATCAGAGACAGTGGCAGCTTTAACAGACTGCATTCAAACTAATGCACAGATCTATTTCCATACATCAGAAGTTTTGTCCTGCTCTGTAAACATAACTGAGTGTACATCAGTTTTGTATAAAAGTATTCACAAATGCAAATGCATTTAACCGCAGCCACAATCAAGCTTTAGGACGAACAAACACAAAGCGCCGGGAAAGTCTGTCAGTGCTTGAGTTTGACACAGATCGGATCTGTTCTATGAGTGTAAACGGGTAAAAAATGCATGCATTCGGATATTTGGAGATCAGTTTCAGGCCTCATATGTGGAAATAAATCAGATATGAATGGGATATGTGCCAATGCGAATGTTATGTAAACAGGCAGATCGGTATTTCTAAAGCATTGCGTTCTGTACCTCATTAAAATTGCTACAATTTGTACTTCATTGCGGTTTAATGACGTCTTAGGTTACCCTTGCTGGCAAAAAGAGTATAAATGCACACAGGATATTCTGAGCTACAGGCAAAATGGTGAAAAACTGAAAAATGTTGGTTGAGCTTTTTACAAAAGTAAGTTTATTAAGCCCCTGTCTAGCGATCCTAAATGCTCCAAATAGTGATTAGACATCTAAAAGTTTTTTACTTATACATTTTCTGCTCGCTTCTCCTGCTGACTGTCATCCAAAGTGTGCGTATAACGTGCATCTGGCGGCATGCAAATCCAATAAATACACAGAATTACAGTATTTCAGTATCTACGCAAACATAATCTGTTCTGTTTTAAGTGAACACTTGGGGAAAAACATCTGATGTGTAACGTTATATTTGATTTGTGCATTACTGTATATCTGTCTCATTAATGTTAATCTAACTGTAAAAGAAAAAAATGAATCACTCGCTGCACTTCTTTAAACTGCTTTTGTAGTTTTAATAATCAATTTATTTCTAGTATTTGTTTTTCACACATTAATGCTTTTGTTCAAATGTAAAATGATAAAGTTAATGCATGATTTCTTTCTTTCTAGGCTATTTGTTATATTTGTTTTTTCGCATAGATAAAAGATACAATAAAAAACAGCTGTATTGTGATTATTAACATAGTAATTATTAATAAAAACTGAAGGAACACTTTAATCTTTCTCATAATCAACTATCGACTTAAAACGGGTGTAGCATAGTCCAACAAATCATGCATCATATTTTTTAAAATGTGTTAATTTTTACTTGTTTGATCAGCACCGTTCACATATTATTCTCAGGAGGAAGCACGTGTGAAGAAGGTAAATGACAACAATGTATGTGCGATGTTTAAGATGGTATAGCAAGTGTATACGCACAAATCAGATATGGGTCACAATTGAAAGAACGTGTAAACGGACAGCTAAAAAAATCGGATATAGGCAACAAATCAGAATTGGGCATCAAGACCTGCAGTGTAAACCAGGCCTAATAGTACTGAATTCCAAATGGCAGAAATGAAAGCATATCTAAAGTATGCGCACGAGTCTCAGTGCAGATTCTGTGCAATGAAGCCTGCCACGTTTCTAGCGCACACATGCCATATGTGACCCTGGACCACAAAACCAGTCATAAGGTTCAATTTTACAAAACTGAGATGTATATATCATATGAAAGCTCAATAAATAAGCTTTCTATTGATGTATGGTTTGTTAGGATAGGACAATATTTGGCCGAGATACATCTATTTGAAAATCTGGAATCTGAGGGTGCAAAAAAAAATCAAAATACTGAGAAAATCACCTTTAAAGTTGACCAAATTAAGTTCTTAACAATGCATATTACTAATCAAAAATTACATTTTGATAGGTTTACAGTAGGAATTTTACAAAAAATCTTAATGTAACATGATCTTTACTTAATTTCCTAATGATTTTTGGCATGAAAGAAAAATCAATCATTTTGACCCATACAATGTATTTTTGGCTATTGCTGCAAATATACCCCAGCGACTTAAGACTGGTTTTGTGCTCCAGGGTCACATATTTGGAAAACAAACAAGCTCAGAATCAATAAAAAGAGAATTGCGATGCATCAGAGAATATTTTTTTTCTCCCACCCCTAGAAATGTCTGTTTTGAGATGTTTGCATTACTTTTGACTTTTCAACTACTTTATATTTTATGTCGTAATGCTTTTGTTAATTGATTTTCAGATTTTTGGTTGTGCACTACCCTGGTCAGCACTTGTCGTTTCTATATAAATAAACTGGTAAAAACTGCAATTATATGAGTGAAAGATAATAACCTTTGCCTTTCCCTTGGCTTTCTCCGATGTCAGTGCTGGTGGAAGCGATGGTGTCCGCCAAAGCCATCAGAGACATCTGCTCCATGCACGTCAGCCCCGGCAGACTAGAATGAAGCAGGTGTCCCGAAAGCACCTGAGCGTGCTCAGAGCCGAAAAACGTGGGGCTGTACTTCGACAGATCGATGACTTTAGCGTTGCCGTCCTCCTCGTCTCCGTCAAAAGGATCCAAGTCATCCGTGCTGACTCCGGCGCTCTGGAAGAGCTCTTCGTAAGTGTCGGATTGGCTGGATGTCCGCACGCCGTGGCCGCTCACGCTCTCCGTTCGTTCTTTGGCACTAGGAGCCGTTTCCTCATCAGCCGCTATCAACGCATACAAAGGCAGCGGCGGGATCGAGTCGATCTCGGTGTAGTCCGAGCTCTCGGCTTTGCTGAACATCTTCGGGTCTCTAGAAGTGCTTCCGCTGGCGCTGATGGTGAGCGAGCGCAGACGGCGTTCCTGGTTAATCGTAGTGTCCTTCATAGATACGATTTCCCCGGCAATGCACTTCACCAGATGGGACAGGATGGCTTTGGCTCGTCGCACCTTACCAAGATTCATGAGCTCCAGCAGCTGCACCGGATGATACTGCGGCAGAGTTGGGAACAGGTTATACGCCGCCTCAAACAAACCAGAATCCTCCATCTCAGCCGGGAGATCGTACGCGGTTCTCTTTCCACTGAGTTTCTGAGCCAAACTAGTCATGGATCTGGTGAGGGTCTTTTTCGAAGGGTTCGGACTTAGTCCGTCTTGTTTCGCCGCAGAGTTGAGCGACGTCGCGCTACCGTCGAACGACGGTTTGACTGGAACCGGCGGCTGCCATTGGGAATAGACGTGCATCTCGCAATCCATCCCGACTACTAAGATGCCATCTCTCACCCAAGACAGAGAGACAGGGATGGGTAGCGAACCCTCAACCGATGACACCAGATCCACCACTCGGAGGAGCATCATGTGAGAGCCGTGGCGCTCCCTACTGCTATCGGATAGTCCTAGATCTGGAGGTTTTCCTGAAAGCATCCCGTACATGTAAAGTTTAGATCCCAGACCCACGGTTAACGTATGAGAACCATCTTCTCTGGAAACCCAGTCTAAGTGCACCTGCTTCTTACTGGCGACTGCCGAACATGCGGTTCTCAAGCTTTTATCGCAATCGTTCACACTCGGGCTGTAGGAGCCGCAGACTTTTAACGTCTGCTCCAGTATCCACTGAGATCCTCCAGTGGAGTCGCATTGGAATATGCTGACGTTCATTAGCGGCTCTCCGACGGTCAGACCGTCGCTCTTGTGCGCTACCGCGACTCTGCTGGTGTGGCAGCAGCTGAGACCCATGAGCTGACCGGACACACTCAGAGCGCTGCTGCTGGCCACGCCCTCCTCCACCAGCAGAGGCCACTCCTCCCACACGTATGACGGGACGGCACCGCCATCGGGGTCAGACACGGCGCTGCACCTCCAGAACCTGACGGATCCGTCTGAGCAGGACGTGGCCAGCAGATACGGAGCCCGTCCGGCTGGCTGCAGAGATGAGGCGCTTAAATGACCTGCAACGCAAATGTTAATCTTTGTCAGATTATTTTTATCAGATCATTAGGTTGCATTACAAATACTCCTTATCTTTATCCGTATTTTTAGATGTCAGGCGATTAACGCTTGGTAGTTATTCCATGCATTAAGAGCCGGGGGTGAAAACCTTTTGAAATCAGGGAAATTTTTACGTATTTGTCTTCTGGAAAACATCTTCTGTAGCTTCTGAAGGGCAGTACTAAATGAAAAAAATATGATATTTAGGCAAAATAAGAAAAATGTCCACATCTCCATTCTGTTCAAAAGTTTTCACCCCCGGCTCTTAATGCATGTTTTTTCCTTCTGGAGCATCAGTGAGTGTTTGAACCTTCTGTAATAGTTGCATATGAGTCCCTCAGTTGTCCTCAGTGTGAAAAGATGCATCTCAAAATCATACGGTCATTGTTGGAAAGGATTCAAATACACAAAAATGTTGAAAACCAAAGAATTTGTGGGGTTTTCTGAAGAACAGCAGGCAGTTTAACTGTTCAGGACAAACAAGGGACTCATGAACAACTATCACTAAACACTAAAAAACACAGCTGTGGATCATTCAGAGAACAACACAGTATTAAGAATCATAATAATATTAATATGGACTGTATGTAAACATATTTTATGTTAAATATCTTATTCAGGTCAGTACTAAATAAACAATAACATGCATTTGGTATGATCCCTCTTATTTTGGTCAAGTAATTAACATTTTGCAGATTCTGAAAGAGGGATGTAAACTTTTGAACTCAAATGCACACAGATTTTTTCAAATGCATCCCTATTAGTATCTGGAATGTTTCTAAATCAGGTATATACAACATTCATTATCTAAATGAATGAAATAAATAATGAATCTAAATGAATAAAATAATGGAAAACACTTTGAAATTGTATCACTCTATGTTTTTTTTAGACTGAGGCAATGTTACAATGTGATATTTAATATTGCTGTGGAAATAGTTAAGTTTAAGGGGTTATTCATGGTCTGTTGTAGTAACTTGTTAATGCTTTGACACTTTTTTAAATTTCATTTTAATGTTGGGCGACTGAAAGCAAGAAGAATGTCACCTCACCTCAAGTTTTTGAAAATCCTTATTATTGCTTTCAAAAGCAAATCTTTCTTTACTAACATACGTTACCTGCCATAATTGATGAATGAGGTGAAGGAAAGAGATGCATAAACACAGGACATAATGGGATAATCAGAACAGTATCGAATGGTCTCATCATCAAAGGTACACATGGGTAGTTTGTGCTCACCTGCGGCAGGTGACACACGTATGACTTGCACACCCTGCGGCAGATCCAGCTCCTGGCTGAAGACTTTGGTGTTGGTCAGAGTGAGGCGGCAGGCGCTCTGGAGGTTGGATGTGTTTAGTTTGGGTCTCTGGGTTTGTGGTGAGCCGACCGTGTCGAAGTTAAACTGTGAGTTGTTCACAGGTGATGGAGGCACAGTCTCTCTGTCTGGAGTTTGAGTTTCCTCTGAAAGAATGACACAAATTTAGTCAGTCGATAGAAACAGTCAAAGCAGACGGTGATACAAAGCCAATAAATATAATATATCACACTATTTAAGTCATGTATTACGATGTATTAAAAAGTGATTTTTTTGATTCTGCAATTCAGTTGTAGCATTTTTCATTCTTTTATTTCATTTTTCTTCGCCGAAGCAGAACAAAATTGCAGAAAGCCGATAACAGAACACGGTTTTTCACGTTTTTCCCCCATGTATTTTGCCAATTTTTTTTCATGCATAAATTAAATAGCCAATACAGCTTTTTACAGTTTTGTCTTGCTTTTCAAATAAAAAAAATCAATTACAAAACATCGATTTAAAAATATTTACTTAACACTGACCATTTGTAACATTCTAGTAGACATTATAGCCTACCAACAAACCACAATTTAACTTAAAATTAACAAGTTAGTAAAATAATATTCTTTGGCCATTTTTAAGAGCTCCTTCTTGAATCAGGCTTGTGTTTATAATGAACAAATAAATGCAGCCTTGTTGTGCAAAGGAGAATGTTAGAATAAATGTATTAATAGAGCTGCTGGAATGATTGTTAGCATTATTTTTGTCTTATTTTTTACAGAAAATCAGTAACATGACAATACTATTATTTCTGAATTAAGTTTTAAATGCTTCCACACTGACCACATGTTTGCTGCATTAGTGCACGCCTCTATTTGATCACGTCACGGCATTGTTCACAATTTATTCTGCCTTAATGCTTATTCTAAGAGCTTTTTATGCTAATTTCGGATGCCGAACATTTGGTGCATCCCTAAAAAATATGAATAAAAGCAATGCACCTATCAGTATACCAAGTTTTGTGCACTGGGACAAGGTAGCCCATTAAAAAATAAAAGTCCCATTTTCCACATATCAGCCAAACAAAAAAATGTATTGAGCGATACTGTTAAGCACTGTTATTTAGGCTTGGTTTGATCAAACTTGCACTCATGTCTGACTCCAATATGGCATTTTCACAGTCCAATCAATGAGTGCATCACATTATATATCATAAATAAAATCCTTTACAAACCCATAATGACAGGAACTGCGTCCAGCTGTAGATGCCACATGTGCAGGAGCGACCTGCCGCTCTGAGTGATCTCCACCACCACCAGGAAGAAGCGAGCGGAGAAGAGCGTCCGGCTGGGAACTGAGCAGAGGACAAGCGTTTATGACACAGCACAGAAACACACTGAACACTGCGGCGCTATCAGAGAGAATGAACTCCTACCAGAATCCTGCAGGTAATCATCTGCTTTCTCATTTCCCAAGATCAGGTCCTCCTCGAACACATGCAACAGCTGTGTCTCTTTCCCCTGCTGAACAAACCGTAAGACACAGACGTGAGCGCTGAGCACTCTGGGAAAATACAGTTGAGGTCATCATTTTATAGCCCCTTTTCAGAATCATTAAAAATGTTCTATATTTTACCAAAATAGATTGATAAATAAGATATTTCACATAAAAGATGTTTACATAGAGTCCACTAGAGAAAATAATTATTAATTTCATTTATTTCGGGACATTCTGTGCAACTCGAGAATCATTTGATTCAGTTCGCAAATCATTTGATTCATTTCAAGACATTCTGTGCAATGCGTGAATCATTTGATTCAGTTCGCAAATCATTCGATTCAGTTCGGGGCATTCTGTGCAACTCACGAATCATTTGATTCAGTTCGCAAATCATTCGATTCATTTCGGAGCATTCTGTGCAACTCACGAATCATTTGATTCAGTTCGCGAATCATTCAATTAATTTCGGGGCATTCTGTGCAACTCACGAATCATTTGATTCAGTTCGCGAATCATTCGATTCATTTCGGGGCATTCTGTGCAACTCACGAATCATTTGATTCAGTTCGCGAATCATTCGATTAATTTCGGGGCATTCTGTGCAACTCACGAATCATTTGATTCAGTTCGCAAATCATTTGATTCATTTCAAGACATTCTGTGCAATGCGTGAATCATTTGATTCAGTTCGCAAATCATTCGATTCAGTTCGGGGCATTCTGTGCAACTCACGAATCATTTGATTCAGTTCGCAAATCATTCGATTCATTTCGGAGCATTCTGTGCAACTCACGAATCATTTGATTCAGTTCGCGAATCATTCAATTAATTTCGGGGCATTCTGTGCAACTCACGAATCATTTGATTCAGTTCGCGAATCATTCGATTCATTTCGGGGCATTCTGTGCAACTCACGAATCATTTGATTCAGTTCGCGAATCATTCGATTAATTTCGGGGCATTCTGTGCAACTCACGAATCATTTGATTCAGTTCGCAAATCATTCGATTCAGTTCGGGACATTCTGTGCAACTCACGAATCATTTGATTCAGTTCGCGAATCATTCGATTCATTTCGGAGCATTCTGTGCAACTCACGAATCATTTGATTCAGTTCGCGAATCATTCGATTAATTTCGGGGCATTCTGTGCAACTCACGAATCATTTGATTCAGTTCGAGAATCATTCGATTCATTTCGGGACATTCTGTGCAACTCACGAATCATTTGATTCAGTTCGCGAATCATTCGATTCATTTCGGGGCATTCTGTGCAACTCACGAATCATTTGATTCAGTTCGCGAATCATTCGATTCATTTCGGGGCATTCTGTGCAACTCACGAATCATTTGATTCAGTTCGCGAATCATTCGATTCATTTCAAGACATTCTGTGCAACTCACGAATCATTTGATTCAGTTCGAGAATCATTCGATTCATTTCAAGACATTCTGTGCAACTCACGAATCATTTGATTCAGTTCGCAAATCATTCGATTCAGTTCGGGGCATTCTGTGCAACTCACGAATCATTTGAATCAGTTCGCGAATCATTCGATTCATTTCGGGGCATTCTGTGCAACTCACGAATCATTTGATTCAGTTCGCAAATCATTCAATTCAGTTCAGGGCATTCTGTGCAACTCACGAATCATTTGATTCAGTTCGCGAATCATTCGATTCAGTTCGGGGCATTCTGTGCAACTCACGAATCATTTGATTCAGTTCGCGAATCATTCGATTCATTTCGAGACATTCTGTGCAACTCACGAATCATTTGATTTAGTTCGCGAATCATTCGATTCATTTCGAGACATTTTGTGCAACTCACGAATCATTTGATTCAGTTCGCGAATCATTCGATTAATTTCGGGGCATTCTGTGCAACTCACGAATCATTTGATTCAGTTCGCGAATCATTCGATTCATTTCGGGGCATTCTGTGCAACTCACGAATCATTTGATTCAGTTCGCGAATCATTCGATTCATTTCGGGGCATTCTGTGCAACTCACGAATCATTTGATTCAGTTCGCGAATCATTCGATTCATTTCAAGACATTCTGTGCAACTCACGAATCATTTGATTCAGTTCGAGAATCATTCGATTCATTTCAAGACATTCTGTGCAACTCACGAATCATTTGATTCAGTTCGCAAATCATTCGATTCAGTTCGGGGCATTCTGTGCAACTCACGAATCATTTGATTCAGTTCGCGAATCATTCGATTCATTTCGGGGCATTCTGTGCAACTCACGAATCATTTGATTCAGTTCGCAAATCATTCAATTCAGTTCAGGGCATTCTGTGCAACTC
>NC_133375.1:45431714-45459214 GCF_049309525.1 Garra rufa
TAAATTCTGCTAAATTAGAACAACTAATTTTGTACTTAATCCACTTTAATTGTGCTGAAGTCCAACTAAAGATATACTGAAGTACATTTGATCGTGCTAAAGTGGAACTACTCTAAGTATACTTTAAATAATATCGGTCTTTAAATGAAAAATATTTAAAGATCATAGAATCTTCATAAATAGTGACATTAAAACATGTTTTAGGCTTAAAATCAAGAAATGTGCATTGTGCACAAGTAGTACTCCAAATAAAGTTTAATTACAATTTTTATATCAGTAAGTCTTGAGCAATATCTCAGTAATTACGTTAATAGACTTGAACTATACTTAAGTCTAAAAATAATGCATTTTTAAATGTGTTACGTTTTTACTAGGGATCTTAAAGTCAGCATGAAACGGAAGTTGCAACGTCTTTTCTCTCCTATTTATGATGCATATGCCAAAGCAAAACAGCAAATTGAATGAAAAAAAAAAAAATGTAGGGCAGGACTTGATTTTGTCCATCACAAACCGACTGCATCATTAGATGGCTGTGGTTTGCTATTGGTGGATCTCATGTGAGTGACAGGTTATTGTCCCGCCCGTTTTTTTTTTTATTTGATCAAGGACTTCAATCTGAGATCTCACTTATCGAACAATGTCTTCCATTTCAAATTCTAAAAAAAGACAAATAGATAAATAAAATATACTAATTAAAAATGGCAAAAATAAAGTGAAGCACATGCAAAATATTACAACTAAAGTATACTACTATTTTACTATAGTAAATCCACTGTTATGTTTCTTAAGGGATTTGCATATACTTATTTTCTTTTGTTTTGAAAACTATACTGTATTAATGGTTTGATGTTTTCTACTGTTTAAGACAAAATAAAAAAATCAGAAAAAAAGATTTAAAAAAATCCTGATCTGAAACAAATGCTTCGCAAACCTGCACTGAAGTCCCGATCTGAATCAAATGATTTGTGATCTGCACTCCAAAGTTCCGATCTATAGCAAAAGATTCAAGAACATGCTCCAAAGTTCCATTCTAAATCAAATGATCTCGAATCATTTGATTTGAATCATTCAAGTCACTAAATGATTCACAAACCTGTTCAGATCTAAATCAAATGATTTGTGGTATGCGAGTCCCGACCTTAAAATAAAGATCAGTCCCGATCTGATTCGAATGATTCATGCTCCGAAGTTCTGATCCAAATTAAATGATCTGCGCTTCGAAGTTCCGATCTGAATCAAATGATTTGCAATACGTGATTTTAAGTCCCAATCTGAAACAAATTATTTGCAATCTGACTGCAGCACTAGTTAATCATTTTTGTGACACGGTGGTTTAACTGATTCAGTCTCGAAAGCTCCATTTCACCCATCACTACATGCTTTTTAAAACTGTAGAAGAGATGTTGAAATTAAAAAATAAATGACTCTTTTAATTTGGTTCTTGTTTTCAGTCATGTTTACAGGACATTGTCAGTACTACTTCTTATCTTGATTGTTTTCTGACATTACCTGAAAATGGTATGATGTTTTTTGAATTGCATGAAAAGATATGTGCAATGACAAAATTAAACACTTGCTTCAGAGATACATTGTCTTTCAATAGTTCAAGCACTTTTGAAGTACCTCTTCAGGAATATTGCTATTCTCAATAAAGGTGTTTGAACTGGTTTTGAGAATGACACACACGGCACGGAGCATCATACATTTGCAGAGAGCAATGAGCGCCCTTAAATGAAGACGATTTGGGTGTGTTTTAGGAATTTAGGATATTTCAAACATGTGTGCTTAATAGGAACACTCAATAAATATAGGTTTCAAATGAGGGTTTTTGCAGTGATTCCATAGAAGAACCAAATTTGGTTCCTCAAATAAGCTTCCAGCGATCCATTCTTAAAAAAAAAAAAATAATTTCTTAGTATGTTTTAATAATCTGAAGAATGTTTTTCCTCATGATGTGTCCTACTCAAAGGTCTGGATCCATTCTGGAGTTTTTACGGATGAGTTGTAGCGGCTGTTGAGGGAAAGGCTCTCGTCTGTCTCTCTCTCATTTGTTTAGTAAAGATGCGGCGAGCGGGACGGACCGCGCTTCCTGTATTAGAATAACCCACATCCTCTGTTTTGGCTAAATACGAGCACAGAGCGTCAGGTTGACGTGACTGTCAGAGCGCTCTGGATTCACGCGGCTGTTTTGTTTGTGAGCCGTCGAGGGGGAAAAAGCCTCATTGTTCTATTGAGGTTCTTGTGTCCCTAAAGCGGGATGAATGGAGCGGGGCCAAAGCGGATTTTCACACGCTCGTCCCACTGCGCCGCTGTACAGTACGCGGGAGAACACATGAACGCCACGATTGTCCTTCTCTCGTACAGAGGCGTCTTTCAGAGCTTTACCTTGACAAACGGATGTGAGGCCTCGTCCTCCTCCAGAAACGCTTCAACACATCAAAACTATGATCCTCCACACACTGCCGGGAAACACTGCTGACATTTAACATCTCAAACCAGTTCAACCGATTCATCTGATTGACCATTCAATAAATTAAGGACATTAAATTGCTCATTTGTTGCATCACAGTGCAAAAAACAAGCAGTCAAAGCCAACTTCATTCATGCTCTTATCCTGAACATTTTCAAAAAATTCTGAAAATTTTCCAATAATTATGAAAATGTTTTATCCTTTTGCAACCCAACTAGTAAAAGAGTCATCAGTGTGTTATAAAAATTATTTTACAATCATTTGAGATACTGTTATATTTAGATTTTATTTTATATTTCATATTTTTTACTAAATAAAAATGAGCATTGTTACTTTGGCAACTAGCTGAAATTAAATTTATATTTTAAATTTCACTTAAGGTTTTTTTTTTAAATAAACACAAACACAAATGTTTCTATGGTTTTAGTTAACTATAATAGCCCCGATTAAAACTATTTTTAAATGAACTTTACAAAAAGCAATAAAAACGGTGATTAAAAGGGTGAAAAGCCACAATGGCGAGTTAAACTCCTTGAAATCAGCTTCATTTTCAGTCTCAAATCTCTTTCTGAAGGCCATGAGGCCGAGACACAAATCTTTTGAGCTAAATAATGTTTCTGACTGAAATTAAGGCTGAAATACCAGAACTCCCATCAAAGTTGAGCCGAAGCACAGATGCATTGTGGTCGTCTCATTAAAACACATACAGATCTTCACACGACTCTTTTTAGAGCGACTCGTTCATGACTTCAGTCTCGCCACATCACAGCTCCGCTCGTCCGGCCGTGACCGTCTGCTTCTCATTTAACGGGAAACGATCCGCCCGCACATGCTCAGTGCTGACGCTTTACTGTTTTATCATGTTCACGTCAAACCAGGAGAAAAACATCTGGAGAAAAAGCACAACTGACATGAGTTAATATTTATGTCATTCACAGAAGAACTGCTCAGAAAAGCTGCTTGTTCTAGTCGAAAATCATCTGAATTGAGTCTGAGCATGTTTGCCAAATGTGGTGTTTCTATTAGTGGCAAACTTATTTGTCGTTCAACACTTTTTATGTATTTAATATGTAACAGAAGCGATTCAACCCTAAATAAACTCCTCTGGTGCCATTCAGTCATTTTCATGACGTTTTACTGCCACATAGAAAAAAATCTAAGATTATGAGATTAAAGGCATAATATTTTGAGAATAACGTGGAAATACTTTGAGAATAAAGTCGAAATGTTTTGAGAAATGTTTCGAGAAATGTTTCGAGAGTAAAGTGGAAATGTTTCGAGAGTAAAGTCAAAATGTTTCGAGAGTAAAGTCGAAATGTTTCGAGAGTAAAGTCGAAATGTTTCAAGTGTAAAGTGGAAATGTTTCAAGTGTCAAGTCGAAATGTTTCAAGAATAAAGTGGAAATGTTTCAAGTGTCAAGTCGAAATGTTTCGAGAGTAAAGTGGAAATGTTTCAAGTGTCAAGTGGAAATGTTTCGAGAGTAAAGTGGAAATGTTTCAAGTGTCAAGTCGAAATGTTTCGAGAGTAAAGTGGAAATGTTTCAAGTGTCAAGTCGAAATGTTTCAAGAATAAAGTCGAAATGTTTCGAGAGTAAAGTCGAAATGTTTCAAGCGTCAAGACGAAATGTTTCAAGCGTCAAGTCGAAATGTTTCGAGAGTCAAGTCGAAATGTTTCGAGAGTAAAGTGGAAATGTTTCAAGTGTCAAGTCGAAATGTTTCAAGTGTCAAGTCGAAATGTTTCAAGCGTCAAGTCGAAATGTTTCAAGCATCAAGTCGAAATGTTTCAAGCGTCAAGTCGAAATGTTTCAAGTGTAAAGTCAAAATGTTTCAAAAATAAAGTCGAAATGTTTCAAGTGTCAAGTCAAAATGTTTCAAGTGTAAAGTCAAAATGTTTCAAAAATAAAGTCGAAATGTTTCAAGTGTAAAGTCAAAATGTTTCAAAAATAAAGTCGAAATGTTTCAAGTGTCAAGTCGAAATGTTTCGAGAATGAAGTCAAAATGTTTCAAGAATTTAAATTGTAGAAATCAAAGTTCTAATATTTTGAGTATATAGCCTATATTGCGCATGCAAAGGGCCAGATTGAGAGCACCAGGAGAAGTTGCCACCTCATAATCTTACTGGGATGAGGAAAAGTCCATTTTAAGGACTCACAGAAACAGCTTAATATCAAGAATATGATGTTTATTAACAGACTGAACAGGAACAACTCAACTTATTCAGCTCACACAGTCAGACTTCATTCTCAAAACATTTCGACTTCATTCTCGTAATAAAATTTTGGCAAAGGTTTTGACACTTGCTATGTAAACAATGCAATTTGGATTTGATTTGAAGAGATTAATATTTCCTGAAAATAATAGTCACACTTGTGCTATTTGCAGTCAAAAATTGGAAACAAATGGAAACTGATTTTCATCTACTGTAAATATTTGGTACTGTGACCAAACCTTTTTTTTTTTTTTTTTTTTTTTTTATATCAACCTCAAATTTGAAACACAACTTTTTATAGCTTAGATTTTCATGCCATTTTAGAGTATAAAACATGTTTTGGAAAATATGGTACATACATCTGTGCTAAGTGGTTAACAGGTATGAATAAATGTATCATAACTATTGCATAAATATAATTTAATACCATAAAATCCCCTAAAACCACAAAATATCAAATAATCAAACATTATCAAACTAAAAAATAGTATGTTCATTTCACTAAAATAAAGCTGCCAAGTGAGCAGCAGAGTTCCAATATTTTTGAGTTTATTGACTCACAGGATAACAAAACTCGTTAGCCAAACTCCAGATGATTCCCATAATGCCGTGCCACGCCCTCATTAACACACACATCTATGACTGTCATTAGCATACGAGCGGCTGACGAAGCGCCGGCTCTCGGCTCTAATAAGGCTCGTCTGTTTCTTCTCTGGCCTACATCTAACGTGAGCGAGACCGTAATGAGCGCATCCTCAGGAGGGACGGGACGTCTTCAGCTCGTCTCTGGAGGAAACACACACGATGCTGTTTACCGTATCTGATGTTCAGATGAGTTTCTGACACGAGGCTCACGGTACGAGCGATAAGAAACCGAGCCGAATGTGAGCCACGGGGGTCAGCGTGAATCATTCAGAAAGAGCGTCACGTGTCACGCTTCACAAACACATCTAAACACACGAGTCGCTCACCAACACACCTGCTGATGTCACTAGTTCATTTCAGTCCGCCACAAAACCAACAACATTCACAGCAAACTCCAGCTGAAGTCTGAGAAGAAGACCAGACGCTCACTCAGACAGACTGACAGAGACTGCTGAAGTTCTACAGGTTTATTTTTTTAGGTACTTTTTATCAAGTAAAATCTTTAAAGTACCTTTTCAGTACGTACCTTCAGCTGGTGCTTCATGTGTCACATACTTTTGAAAGTAACACGTTACAATGTTGAGTTACTCCCTAAAAAGTTACTAATTACGTTACTTAGTTACTTTTTAAGGAAAGTAACGCGTTACAATATTGAGTTACTCCCTAAAAAGTTACTAATTACGTTACTTAGTTACTTTTTAAGGAAAGTAACGCGTTACAATATTGAGTTACTCCCTAAAAAGTTACAAATTACGTTACTTAGTTACTTTTTAAGGAAAGTAACGCGTTAAAATATTGAGTTACTCCCTAAAAAGTTACAAATTACGTTACTTAGTTACTTTTTAAGGAAAGTAACGCGTTACAATATTGAGTTACTCCCTAAAAAGTTACTAATTACGTTACTTAGTTACTTTTTAAGGAAAGTAACGCGTTACAATATTGAGTTACTCCCTAAAAAGTTACTAATTACGTTACTTAGTTACTTTTTAAGGAAAGTAACGCGTTACAATATTGAGTTATTCCCTAAAAAGTTACTAATTACGTTACTTAGTTACTTTTTAAGGAAAGTAATGCGTTAAAATATTGAGTTATTCCCTAAAAAGTTACTAATTACGTTACTTAGTTACTTTTTAAGGAAAGTAATGCGTTACAATATTGAGTTATTCTAGAGATGCACCGATTGATCGGCTAGTGACCGGAATCGGCCGATTTTCGCATGATCGGCCCGGATCGGTGACCGGCCGGTCAATTTCTCCTCTTGCCGATTCCTAGCCGATCCCTTTATTGCCAGCGACCCCTTTTACAGCCACGCGTGCGCACTCACAGTCGCGTGTAAACATGTCTTTGGTGTGAGTGAAGATGACAACAGAGATCACAGTTTGTAACATTTATAAGGCCAAATACAACGTGAGGGAACAACCACGAACCACGCGCTTGTTTATCTTGGCTGGACATGTGGTAGATTGCGCCCCCGCTCTGCATATTTTGCATGTCTCTGTTAGTTAACACACCTGATTCAGATAACCCCCTCGTTAGAAGTAAGCTTCGTGAATGAACTGTGTTCCGATTGACATGGTCCCTGCCCAGTGTTCAATGCTCCCTACTCCCTGAACAGGGGAAATCCGTTGACATTTACTGCACTTTCATTCATTCACATATTTGCGCTGCGTCACCGCACACAGCCTCTTCACACACTAATAGTTCGAAGCGAGCGTATATGTTCCATTTGAAGGTAATTAAAGCGTGCGCGACGTGAATTTAATTTGTATTTATTTACAGATGCATTTATGTCACACCTCTCTAGTAAATATCATCTGTGTGTGAAGACGCTGTATGCGGTGGTGTAGCGCAAATATGTGAATGAATGTTACGAAGTGTAGTAACGTGACAAGGCAGAAATGCTTCTCTTTATCAAGGGAAATTTGCCATTAATGCTCAAGTAATAGCATTTAGTACTAGAATTGTTATTTCTACCTGTTTGAAGACACAGTGCACGTTTTGTTATTAAAGTTATTGTTGTGAGATGATCTTGTAATTAATGTTTAAAAAAAAATCCATATAAAATTAATTGAAGAAAAGTAGATTTTTGTATGCCTGCTTTGTTACTTATATTTTATTTCTAATGTTTTCAAGGCTCAGAGCACTTTATTTTGTTAAAGTTATTTTAACATGAGAAGATGCTGTAATGTTAAAAATCTTTAAAAAAAATAAAATTGGAATCGGCAGGTCACACTTACTGAAAAATCGGGATAGGTATCGGCCAAGAAAATTGCAATCGGTGCATCTCTAAGTTATTCCCTAAAAAAGTTACTAATTACGTTACTTTTGAGTTACTTTTTAAATCTGGGCAGGGCTTGCTTGTTTGTTTTCAATATAAAAAGTGTTATTTTTGTCAAATGTAAAAGCCTTTTTCACACCAAAAGCCTCAGGTTTAGAGAAAAGTAAATTGACGTCTGTACAGTAGACCACAGAAGAACAAATGTCAACTCTTCAGCAATAAAACAAATGTTAGACTATCTTGAGTAATCTTTGCTTATTAGTATGGATGAATTGGATCATCGAAGATCATCGGTTAATAAAATGGGATTAAATACATACAGTATATTTGTATTATTTAACATTTAATTATTGCAGGTTTGTGTTGAATTTCACTGTTTTTATTCATTTTCAAGAACTGTTTTTTAGTGAGTGAGATGAATTAATGCATGTTCACATTTATTCTAGAACTAAAGTAACATCTTACAATTTCTCTCAACATGGAGACAGGAGAGCTTTTAATCAATAAATGGGGGAAAAGTAACTCGGATATTTTCTTGTCAATTAAAAAGCAATGCGTTACTTTACTAGAAAATTGGAAAAAGTAATATTATTGTGTTTCTTGTAATGCGTTAACCTCAACACTGTTTATAACAACAGGTCCTTGTAGGACAAATAAATGGTTAACAATTTACTGCATTTTAAATAATGCCAATATAAGTTGTTTTGTTTTTTCTTGTGAGACAGTGAAAATGCCTTGTCACGTCAACAACCATATAAAGATCTCATTAATTTACATTACAAGCATCAGAATTTCAGCATGAAAATATCTATAATAGTCTCTGAATAAATTGATCCCTTTTGTTTCTTTATATTCTTGCTATATCAGTGTCACGGATTGGTCAGGTTCTGCACCCACAATCACTCCCAGATCACCGTCACCTGAATATTGATTAATGAACACCTGCACGCAATCATCACCAGCACATAAAGCCACTCTCCACATACCACTCATTGTCCGGGCTCGTTCTTGCGAAAGCGGACTGCTAGTGCTTCTCTACGAGTCTCACTATCTAAATACTTACCCTACTGTACTTACCTGAACTCTGTCTCGTTCCAGTTCCAGTCTTCTGTGTCTTCTCTGTTCCAGTCGTCAGTGGTGGGTGGCCATAAGCTGACTTCCACGTCAGCGGAGGTTGGTGGACTCACGGACCCTCAAGTATACCTCCTTCTATCGTTCTTGGAATCCTCCCGTCTCACCTCCTACAAGGAAAAGGATCTGTTATTCCCATCAAGTTCCAAACCGGCTCTGAAACCTTCCTACTATCACGTACTCACCATCACAGGATCTCCGTTCACCTCCGGCACTGCTGCTATCATTAATAAACATCACTTGTATCATTCTTACCTTGTTGTCCCGTCTGTTTCATAACAGGAAGCCCGGACCAAAGCCGTAAGCAGCATGAGTGCTCAGGACCCCTTTCAGGAACTGGTAGATTCTCTGCGGAAGGTTTTGATGTCATCTCCATCTGTCACCCCTTCCGCACCGCCGGCACCCACACCTCCGTGCACTTCTTCGGAACCTCTACCATCCAGTCCCATGGCCCGACCAGCGCCCTACGCTGGCGGGGCGGAGGAGTGCAATGGATTTCTACTACAGTGTTCTTTAGTCTTTTCTATGCAGCCAGCGCTCTATCCTACAGACCAGTCTAAAATAGCGTTTATCACCTCTCTTCTCACAGGACCAGCTTTGAAGTGGGCTGAATCGATGTGGCAGCAAAGCGGGCCGGCCACTCGTTCCATCCAGGCATTCATCACTCACTTCAAGGAAGTGTTTAACCGCACAGACGGAGAAGTGTCAGCGGGTGAGCAGCTTTATCACTTATCACAAGGATCGATGTCAACTCATGAGTATGCCTTACGTTTTCGAACCCTAGCTGCTGCCAGTGGATGGAACGAGCGGTCGTTGCTGACCACCTATCGTCTTGGGCTCGAACCCCGTCTTCGCCTCCAACTAGCTGCGTCAGATGACGCTATGGGTCTAGAGCGTTTCATCCAGCAATCCATCAGATGTTCTGACCGTATGCAAACATATCAGACTCTCACCGATGTCTCCTCTAATGCACTCCTCCGCCCAGTGGAGACCGCCAGCCCTCCAGAACCAGAACCCATGATACTTGAATCTGGTAGACTGTCAGCCGCTGAGCGACAGAGAAGGCTGACCCGGGGTTTGTGTCTCTATTGTGGCGCCAGTGGGCATGTTCGGATGAAATGCCCCCTTCGTCCTGTCCCTACCGCGGTGAGTGTTATCCAGTCAGAAACTGAAAGGATGTATCCTCTATCTACATATGTTCAGTTAACCACTGCCACGTCTTCTGTCGTAGCCCACGCCCTCATCGACTCCGGGTCAGCGGGAAACTTCATCTCGGGGAACCTCTGTCGCCAGCTGCAGCTCCGAACCGAAACTTCGTCGAGCGTCTACCAGATTCTACCCATAACACGTTCCATCACTGCACGACCCCGCATCCATCGTAAATGCCAATTCATCCACCTACAGATTGGAGCTCTTCATCAAGAGGACATTCAACTTCTGGTTCTGGAGGGGGCCACCATGGACATCATCTTGGGGCGCCCGTGGCTGGTGAAGCACAATCCCATCATCTCTTGGGGCAACGGAGAGATAATCCGGTGGGGCCACGACTGTCATCCAGAGTGCTTCCCAGAAATTCCACGTCCACTACCAAAACCCATTCCTGTCTGCGCCACGTCCATCGAGAGCCCCCTGGAGCAACGATCTACCAAGATTCCGGATATATACTCCTCGTTCCAAGACGTCTTCTGCCCCAAGAGAGCTTCCCAGCTACCTCCCCATCGGCCATGGGACTGCGCCATAGACCTGATTCCAGATGCTCCTTTGCCCAGAGGAAGGATCTACCCGTTGTCACTTCCGGAGACTAAGGCCATGGAGGAGTATATTCAAGAGGCTCTTCAGCAAGGGTACATTCGCCCCTCCACTTCTCCCGCAGCATCAAGCTTCTTCTTTGTAGCCAAAAAGGATGGAGGGCTGCGGCCGTGTATAGATTACCGCATTCTCAACCAGAGTACTGTCAAGTTCAAGTATCCCCTTCCTCTCGTCCCTGCGGCCCTCGAACAACTCCGGTCAGCCACCATCTTCACCAAATTGGACCTCCGCAGCGCCTACAATCTGGTGAGAATACGGAAGGGGGATGAGTGGAAGACTGCTTTCGTGACCCCTACAGGCCACTACGAGTACTGTGTCATGCCCTATGGCCTGGTCAACGCCCCTTCCGTATTTCAAAACTTCATACATGAAGTCCTCCGGGAGTTTCTCCATCGGTCAGTAATAGTCTACATTGATGATATCCTCATCTACTCCCGGAGTGAAACCGAACACAGCCACCACGTTGCGGAGGTCCTCCAGAAACTCAGGGAACACCAACTCTTCCTGAAAGCAGAGAAATGTTCATTCCACCTTCCATCCGTCCAGTTCCTGGGTTATGTAATCGACCGAGAGGGCATTCGTATGGACGAGAGGAAGGTGTCATCTGTCACGTCCTGGCCGAAACCCTCTTCTGTCAAGGAGCTTCAGAGGTTTCTCGGCTTTGCGAATTTCTACCGCCGCTTCATTCAGGGTTACAGTATCATCGCAACGCCATTAACCAACCTGCTCAAAGGGAAACCGAATAAACTCACCTGGAACCCTGAGGCCGCCGCAGCCTTCCAATCCCTCAAGGACGCCTTCACCCAGACTCCCATTCTGCGCCATCCGGATCCCGAACTCCCTTTCGTGGTGGAAGTGGATGCGTCGACATCAGGAGTCGGAGCCATTCTCTCCCAGCATCACGGTACCCCAAGCTTACTCCATCCATGTGCCTACTTCTCCCGGAAGTTCAGCCCGGCGGAGAAGAACTATGACATCGGCAACCGGGAACTTCTCGCCATCAAGCTCGCCCTGGAGGAGTGGCGACACTGGTTGGAGGGAGCCAATCATCCCTTCCAGGTACTCACTGATCATAAAAATCTCCAATACCTCCGTGATGCAAAGAGACTGTGCCCACGACAGGCCAGGTGGGCACTGTTCTTTTCAAGGTTCCACTTCACCATCTCATATCGTCCAGGTCCAAAAAATATCAGAGCAGATGCATTATCCCGAATCCACGATTCCACTGATTCCTCTGAACCTCCCAGCTATATCCTCCCTCAAGACATATTCGTCAACCCCATCGAATGGTCAGCTCCCCCTAGTGTCGCTACTCCTGAGCCTCGCCCTCCGCCGGGCTGCCCTCCTAATCGACGTTACATCCCTAGGACACAACGGGTAGATCTCATTCACTCCATCCACACTTCCCTGGGCACTGGACACCCCGGGACCAGCAATACCCTCTCGTTGCTATCCGAACGCTTCTGGTGGCCTGGGATGGCAAGGGATGTGCAGCGGTTCGTCCAGGGTTGTAAGGAGTGTGCCATGTCCAAAAGTCCCAGACATTTACCCGCAGGCAAGCTCCATCCCTTGCCGATCCCGAACCGCCCCTGGTCACACCTGGGAGTGGATTTTATGACGGACTTGCCCGCATCGGATGATAACACCTGCATCTTCGTTGTAGTAGATCGATTCTCCAAGTTCTGCAAGTTACTGCCCCTGAAGGGGCTACCCACTGCCTTTGAAGCGGCCGAACTCCTGTTCAATCACGTCTTCCGTCAGTATGGCATACCTGAGGATATTGTATCGGACCGCGGTCCTCAATTTATCTCCCGTCTATGGAAATCCTTCTTCCGTCTCCTAGGTGTGACCATCAGCCTCTCCTCTGGCTATCATCCGCAGTCTAATGGCCAGACGGAGAGGAAAATACAGGAAGTGGGGCGGTTCCTCCGGACCTTCTGCCACAACCACCAGAACTCCTGGAACCAGTTTCTGGGCTGGGCAGAGTATGCCCAAAATTCACTGCGGCAACCATCCACCGGCCTCACACCATTCCAGTGCGTCCTCGGGTTCCAACCACCGCTATTTCCCTGGAATGGTGAACCATCTGAGGTCCCCGCAGTGGATTACTGGTTCCGGGAGAGCGAGAGGGTCTGGGACGAAGCACACCACCATCTACAGAGGGCAGTACGCAGACAGAAAGCCTTCGCTGATCGGAGGAGGGCTCCAGCTCCAGAATTCAGGCCAGGCGATCAGGTATGGCTTTCCACTAGGGATATCCGTCTGCGACTGCCCTGCAAGAAGTTGAGTCCCAGGTTTGTTGGTCCCTTCAACATCCTGGAACAGGTCAACCCCGTTACCTACAAGCTTCAACTTCCACCTGAGTATCGTATTCACCCCACCTTCCATGTCTCACTATTGAAACCATTTCACCCACCTCTCACTCCCTCCACAGAACCTGACCACGAAGAGGAACCTCCTCCCCCCCTCATGCTGGAAGATGGAGCCGTATATTCCGTCCGGGAGATTCTCCGGTCTCGTCGTCGTGGTGGTCTACTCGAGTACCTGGTAGACTGGGAGGGTTATGGACCAGAGGAGAGGTCATGGGTCCCAAGAGACGACATCCTAGATCCCACGCTCACTGAGGAGTTCCACGCTAGTCATCCTGAGTTCCCTGCACCCCGAGGACGAGGTAGACCACCACGGCGCAAGAGACTTCGGCCCTCGGGAGCGGGCCCTGGGGAGGGGGGTAGTGTCACGGATTGGTCAGGTTCTGCACCCACAATCACTCCCAGATCACCGTCACCTGAATATTGATTAATGAACACCTGCACGCAATCATCACCAGCACATAAAGCCACTCTCCACATACCACTCATTGTCCGGGCTCGTTCTTGCGAAAGCGGACTGCTAGTGCTTCTCTACGAGTCTCACTATCTAAATACTTACCCTACTGTACTTACCTGAACTCTGTCTCGTTCCAGTTCCAGTCTTCTGTGTCTTCTCAGTTCCAGTCGTCAGTGGTGGGTGGCCATAAGCTGACTTCCACGTCAGCGGAGGTTGGTGGACTCACGGACCCTCAAGTATACCTCCTTCTATCGTTCTTGGAATCCTCCCGTCTCACCTCCTACAAGGAAAAGGATCTGTTATTCCCATCAAGTTCCAAACCGGCTCTGAAACCTTCCTACTATCACGTACTCACCATCACAGGATCTCCGTTCACCTCCGGCACTGCTGCTATCATTAATAAACATCACTTGTATCATTCTTACCTTGTTGTCCCGTCTGTTTCATAACAATCAGACTATACGAGCCATTAGTCAAATAAGTTTTATGTTTTATATTGTGTTAAAACTGTTATTATGACTATTATTTGGTATGTCAGGGTTGATGTGCGATCACAAGCAGATATTCTCCTGTACGAACTGAACTGAAGTATAGGACTGATATCAGGACTCAACCTCACATTGAAGATTAATTTATGGACCTCACAGAGCTAAGAATAGATCCACAGACTGCCGAAGGTCCCTGATGGTTAGAATTATATAAGAAGCACGTTTCTGGCTGCATAAACAGGTAAACAGCTCCAGCAAAACATTCAGATGCGCTTTAATAATTGATGGAGCTCAGCGGGCGCCGCTGATGAGAGAAGCACATTTGCCTGAAAGCTGATGAAAAGCAACACAGAAAGGAATAAACAGCAGGAATCTTCATCTGGGTTATAGACTTTGAGGCCTTCAGTACGAGTTAAACTCGGTTTATCCTACATTCACACAGATGAAACCTCATTCACGCGTTTAATTCTTCACCTTTGTTACCGTTGCGATCGCTGTGATCTGGATTATCATGACTGATGCTTAGAACGGAACAACAGCAACATCACAAAACCTTTAAAACATCAAGCGACAGCAAAACTCTGTTCCAGGCCAGAAACGAGAAGAGCAAAGCCTGCATTTCTGATCTGATTTTGGAGAGGATCTCCTGCGTGAGACGCTCAGAGCATCACCGCAGGCGAAGCAGATCAACTGAGAAGCTCCTGTTCCCAGGATGCAATGCTGAAGAGTGACACACGAGCGCCGCTTCCTCCATCTATAATTCACCTCCACTCAAATGTGAGCGAAAGCTGAGACACACACCTTTACTCTGAAACACATCGGGATCTTCTAAACGCGTGTTCAGACGTTCATGATTAGAGGAGAAGAGCGCAGGTTCATTCACATCATGAAAGATGCTCTGTTTCTTCAGGAAACGCCTCAGAAAGACTTTTAAGAGAGAAACGAGACATGATTGTTTATGACTGCGGCACAGGACTCGTCTTTTGTGTCCAACACAATCATGGTGATGCGGTCCGATATCACGATGCTGCTGGAGACTAAATGTGCAACGACACTGCCACTGCAAACAACACTTTTCTTACTTAGATTTTTTGTCTTGTTTCCAGCCAGAATATCTACAAAGTCTTTCAAAAAAAAACAAGTCAAAATTAAGTGTGTTTTTGCTTGAAACAAGCTAAATAATCTGCCAGTGGGGTAAGAAAAATAATCTTCTGATTGAAATAAGATTTTTTGGTTTACCCCATTGGCAGATTATTTTACTTGTTCTAAGCAAAAACTGAATTATTTTTTCTGAAAACAAGAAAATAATTTTTACTCATCTAGAAAATCCTTCTTGATTTAAGAATTTGTAGATATTCTGGCTGGAAACAAGACAAAACATCTAAGTAACAAAAGCATTTTTTGCAGTGTGCTTTCACTAGACATTAAAAAAAAATGTTTTCTTTCCTTGATTTTCTAAAGCAAGAGTTCATTGTGTTTTAAAAACACCAGCTGTTGTTTGCTGGGTCATTCCGTGTCAAATCAACCAAAATTTAAAAACTTCCCTGGCTCAAATTTTAGATTTTGCTAAATTCTTTTTTGAGGAAAGTGAGACGAGTCTGTGGGTGTGGCTATGAGGCTCATCAAGAGAACCATCTCCACCTGTTCTTCCCTCTATAAAAGCTTAGGCTTTGTTGCTGTGGTTGTTTGCTCCTTGAAGGAGGAAGGTCAAAATGGCTATTTTTATTTGAAATTCAGAGTCAAGTTACAGGGGGTTAAAAATGACTTCAGAAAGATGGCAGCATCATGATGTTATTGGTACACAGAGATTGGTCGCTCTATTAGTGAAATCTGTTGACTTCAGCAATCTTTGTTGCATTGTGTGCCAATGGTGACCATTCAAAAATAGAAAAACAGCACTTTTAAAGTTTTTCTCTAAAGTTTGCATGCTTGTAACTCAAGTTGAATAAAAGATATCTTAATGCCCTTTTTTATATTGGCTTTTAACAAACTTTCCTCTTGGCATCTTTATTTTTAATGCCCTATGAGATTTGGTTCCAGAGATATTGGAATTTCAATATGGCTCCAGGAGTAAATCATTCAAATGTGCACATGTTCAGTGGTCAAAACCAAATGTGGGTCAGTTTGAAAAACATGACACTTCCTTTGTTTTAAAGAGGAATGTCTGAAGAACAAATAATGGTAAAACTAGAAATGTATCTTGTTTCTTTCTCTCAAGACAGCTGCATTGAACATACCAGTCTGAGTGCCATAAATACACTCTTTCCCAAGTTTGCGTGCCTATAACTCAAGAAGTATTAAATATATTGCGATATGCTTATAGATTCTAGTTGTTAATAAACTTTTCTTTTGGAATCTTAAGTTTCAAGGTCCTACGTCATTCAGTCCCAGAGATATGAGGATCTCAATTCTTTTTCAGTGGTTAAAAACCAAATGTTGGTCACTTAGTATACAGCTGATACATATTTTATTTAAAGAACAATGTCAGAAGATGAAATAATGTTGAAATTAGAATTGCATCTTGTTTCCGAATAAAAAAATATTAGCTAAATTCCAAATTTGAGCCGTGGACTTCTGGTTGAGTTACACCGAATGACCCAAGCCATAGTTCATAAATGTGTTGGGCACCATTGATTTGCATGGTACAGAAAAAAAGCACTATTTACATCAGTGGGGATCAGAAACTGTTTGGTTCAGCAGAAATAGGAAAATCCTGCAGGTTTGAAACTCATTGACGATAAATAAATGATGTTTCATTTTTTAATGAACAATCTCTTTAAAATACCACATTTCCCATTATGAATTATGACACAGCTCGGTTCATCGATCCGTTGGGTCGGATTGCTTTCTGACCACAACCAAACCACTCCTGAGTTCATTTTCAACCGATCAATGAAACTTCATTAACATTATAAGCGGATGAAATAAAATACACTAATGACTTAGTGCCGGTTCACACAGAATGTGTCTCTTAAAAGTCGAACTTCTAAATCTTTGCTTCTGGAAGACGAGAAGCTGCAAAACAGCGAGTGCTGTGGAACAAACACATTTGTTGCATGTTTACACAGAAAAAACAATGGGAAAGTAGTGTGGTGGAATGCAAAAATGTGTTCTGTGTGAACGGCTCTTTATGTAAGCTGATTACAAACGAGACGGTGCCGTGATTAAAGAGCAACACTGTAACAGAACCAGAGAGAGTCTCACAGTCTCCTCTGGACGGTCACCTAGACGCCCTTCAAGACGCCTCCGGCATGTGAACACGAGAGGCCTTGTCCATCCTGATGAGAACACACACACACTCACACACACACACACACACACACACTCAGAACAAACACAAACAAAGCACTCAGCTCTTTACAGTTGCTCTGAATCCAGTGGATTAACAGACACAAGAGCTCAAACACACTGAACCACCGTCTGCATCATACATGTGTGTTTCAGCATCAGAAGACTTTCACTGGTGGTTAACACACTCACACGCCTTCACAAATCAGACTGCAGTAAGATCAACATTAATGAGACACACACACACACACACACACACACGTGATGAACAGAAAGGTTTGATTTGTGCAGGAATGCATCTGTTCCTAACGTGGCCCCGCGCGCTGAACTCCGGCCAGATTCACTCAAAGGATAGACAAAGATGTGACATCACGCTCTGCTGCTCTCTCTACCGCGGTAAACACACGGATAAAGCGCCACACAATGCCATGGGCCCCTGGAGGCCCCGCGGATCATCCGTGAGCAGGAGGATTGCCTGTAATAGTGACATAATTGTTGTTTTATCAATGTGGAAGCTGATGTTATGACGTCACTTACTTGGCAAAAAACTAAAGCAGAACACATCTTCATAGTTCACACTTTATTTGTGACCCTGGACCACAAGCCATAAGGGTACATTTTGTGAAACTGAATTGAAGTATGGTTTGTTAGGATAGGATAATATTTGGTCGAGATACAACTATATGAAAATCTGAGGGTGCAAAAAAAAAAAAAATGAAATATTGAGAAAATCGCCTTTTAAAGTTGTCCAAATGAAGTTCTTAGCAATGCATATTACTAATCAGAAATTATGTTTTGATATATTAGTGATAGAAAATTTACTAAATATCTTAATGGAACATGATCTTAAGGCAAAACTAACTGCAAAAATAAAAAAAATTAACTAATAGTTATCGCCTTGCTTACCCAGTTGATTGATTACATTGATGATTGCAAACATGTTTTGTATTACAAGTGTTCTAAAATGTTAGGTCTAAATATCCAAATAAGGTATTATTTTTTTTTAATGAAATATGTGCTAATTTGCATAAATTTCTAGTACACAAATCTGTCAGTTTCAAAATTCTTGTTTAAATTTGTTGACATATTAGAGTCAAAGGTTTTTACAGAAGGAATTTTGGGTATCTCATTTTGTCACTCCATAATTCAGAATAAACTTAACGTAAACTAAAACAGAAAACAATATCTTTTTTTACATTTTTTGAGGATTAAAATGTTAAAATCAAGCAAATGATATATGAATAAATCCCTCTGGAAAACCTTCAGGATATAGACAGGAACACAAATGTAAAGTGTGGTGTGTGTAAGTGCTGCTGAAGTGGAGATTTATGGCTCAGTGTAGGAGAAACAACTCTTGGCCTTTAAAAATATGCATTGTATTGAAATCTATTGACACAAACAGATAAAGTGCTATAAAAGAAACACTTAACAGTGTCTTTTGGATGTTTTCTTTCCACTAGTCTGAAAAAACACTATGAAAAAACAAAGGCCTAAATCTGTTGTGTGTTTTTGCCTGCAGTGTCTTCCCTTAATATCCTAACGATTTTTGGCATAAAAGATTTTGACCCATACAATGTATTTTTGGCTTTTGCTACAAATACAGCAAGTAAAATAAATATTGAACGTCTCCATTTTTCTGAGTAAATATATTTCTAACGGTGCTGTTGACTTGAGATTTTCACCAGATGTCGGTCACAACCCAAATAATCCATACATACAAAAAAAACACAACATAAATAAGTTCAGATAATAATTTATGTGTAACAAAATGGAATGACACAGTGGAAATAGTATTGAACACAAGAAGCCAAGACAACAGCTGAAATCTATCAGTAATTAGAGAGCAATTCTGCCCCTCGTCAGTGGAAATGAATATTAGCTGGTTCAGTCCCAACACCTTCAGTATCAGGATGATGAAGATGAAACAAGGTGGACATTTCAGACAATGATCCCAAACACAGCCAAAGAAACTGACACATGGTTTCAGAAAAAGAAAATAAAGCTGCTAGAATGGCCCAGCCAATCATCAGACTTGAATCCAATGGAAAATAAGAGCTAAAGATCAGAGTTCAAGATTTGAAGACTTTGCTGAAGAACGTGTCAAAATCACAGCTGAGCAATACATGCGACTAGTTTCTCCATACAGGACACGTCTTGAAGCTGTCACTACCAACAAAGACTTTTTCCCTGGGTCATTTGATCTTATTACAAATAGCTTAATTTCTAAAATTATTTATTTTGTTTTCTTTATATCTTATATGCTTGGGTTGTTATCAACATCTGCTGAAAATTTCATGCCAATAGCACCTTTAGAAATATATTTCTGGGAAAAATAGTGACGTGTTCAATACTTATTTTTTAATTATTTGTAGCAAAAGCCTAAAATACATTGCATGCATTGCTAAGAACTATATTTGGACAACTTTAAAGGTGATTTTCTCAATGTTTAGATTTTTTCGCACCCTCAAACAGTTTTAAATAGGAAATATATTTAGTAGGAAAAAAGGTGACATTTAGTTTCACTGTTTTCTAGCAGAATGCACCTGAAATCCAATCAAAAATGCGCCTGTATGAGTTTGTGTCTCATATTTCTATGAGATATAATCAATATTACGTGAGCAAACATACTGACTTGAAAATCAGTGTGATCACAAATGTGATATTGTTAATATTGTCTGCTTTGTTTTTTGTTTTGTTGATTTTTTTAATAATATTAAAAAAAAATTAAAACTTCTATTCTTTTTATATCTTCTATCTTTTCCATTTTTTTTTCTTTTTTCATTTTCTTTTCATTTATTATACAAAAATTAACAAAAAAAACACAAGCTTGCTCTATTCTTTTTCTTTTCTTTTTCCATTTTTATTTACTATATTAATTTTTTTTTAAACTTGCTAGGTATACTGCATTAAGCTAATCTGAGACTTGTCATATCACTTACATAACAGTGCTCTTTTGTTGATTTCGATTGCTTCCATTGTCCTCATTTGTAAGTCACTTTGGATAAAAGCGTCTGTAAAATGACTAAATGTAAAATATTATTTTAGGAGCATTATGTATTAAATCCTCATCAAGCATGGACATTTTTAAAAAAAAAAGGACTTCCAGATTTTCTGCATTTGATTGGTCTGACAATTGTGAATGATTTGTCCCATTGTTTTATGTCTTTTGGTGTGATCTTATTAATATCTCATGCTTTTTCATTGTAGATTATATGCTACCCGTGTACCGCACTTTGGTCCGTTTTTATGGTTTTGAAAGTGCTTCATAAATAAAAGCTGAAGGTTGGGGTTAATATTAATCTCATTTTGCATTATTTATGCATGTGTAATTGCAGTGTGAAGTGTAACTACATCTAAACGCTGCTTCAGATGCAGTGCAAACATGGATTTTACTCATACTAATTTCATTTGATTGGTAACATCCTATAGTGTCGTCTTATTCTAATTGAATCTATTGATTTAATATAAGAATGTGACATAAAAGATGATCCATATATTTAACAGGGTTAGAAAACGCTGGCCTTATCAAGGTAAAAACGCCTCTGGAGATCATTTTAAGGAGGCAAATGTCGCCCCTTAATGGAAAAGTTAATTTCTGGCACAGAATATGAAAAATGTGAAAAGCTTTGAGTCATCAGTCCAGGACGGGCCGAATCCAGCACAAAACCACACTCAGCAAAATATCATCTAATCACATTAACGATAAAATCCCAGAAGATATTGAGAGATATAACACACGGTCTCAGACAGGATCTTTCATGTGATGAGAGAGTTTCTGTGCCAATGCGAGCACTTCTGACAGGAAATGAGCCCAGCAGTCAAACGAGATGTTTAATTACTGTCTTTATCTGCCGCTGACGGAGAATGAGGTCGCCGCATCACTAGCGAGGATTCAACAAAGAGTTTCCGCTCCTCCGTGAGCAAACCCAGAAAAACAAATGAAGAACGCCTGCTGCTCTGATGGAGGTTTGAGAACGGAATAAAGAGCAAATAAAGCACAGATTGCTGATGTTTAGACCCGCTCTCCGTCTCATCAGAGCAGCGCTGTCACTTGGATGAGGGACGGACAGATCTTCGGGACGGGGGAAACACCACGAAGAAGCGACGCTAATGAATCATGATTCTTAATGTTTGCTTCTTTCCACGGCACTAATTGCAATGCACTGCATTAATACAAGAGTTCATCACGGCAAACAAACCCTGACAGAGACCAGAACACGACGTGAATAATACAAAAAACAAACACACAAACGTCAAGAGTTCACAGCAGAATCACATGATTATCTCTCACACATCAGCAGCTCAATGCCACACACAAACCTGCATTTCAACACCGCTGATTCAAATCTGCCTTCATATGATGCAATATTACAGTCTCTGAATGTCACCGTAATGCGTCTTTTGCATTTACATTCGTGCTTTCAGATGCTTTTATCCAAAGCGACTTAGAAAAATGACACAAAGCACTTATAAATCTGTAGAAAACTCTAATGCATTATATGCATCTATATTCAGATTGTATAATAGCAGTTGCAGTTATGAGGACCTTTATAATCGTATCATTTCACCACAGAAACATCTTTAAAGCCAATCAGAGAATAATCTATTGAGATAATATGTGACCCTGGAGCACAAAACCAGTCTTTAGTAGCTCAGGTATATTTGTAGCAATAGCCAAAAATACATTTGTATGGGTCAAAATTAGCGATTTTATGCCAAAAATCATTAGGATATTAAGTAAAGATTATGTTCCATGAAGATATTTGTACATTTTCTACTGTAAATATATCAAAACTTAATTTTTGATTAGTAATATGCATTGCTAATAACTTCATTTGAACTTCTAAAGGTGATTTGTCAATTTTTAGATTTTTTTTTTTTTTTGCACCCTCAGATTCCAGATTTTCAAATAGTTGTATCTCGACCAAATATTGTCCTATCCTAATCAGGCCTACATCAATGCAAAGCTTATTTATACGATTTATAAATGACCCTTATGACTGGTTTTGTGGTTCAGGGTCCCATATTTACTTTTATGTTCCACTGAAGAAAGGAAAAAAACATCAGACTTGTCATTTTTTTGAGTCAAATATTAGTTTAGGAGTTCATATATATTTTCAGACCTTTATAATCATATCATTTTACCACAGACGCATCTTTAGTGCCAAATAATACTGCATTATTATTTCCTTGACTCTAAGGTTGAATCTTATATGTTTCCCTGGAGCACAAATCCAGTCTTAAGTAGCACAGGTATATTTGTAGCAATAGCCAATGATAAATTGTATGGGTCAAAATTATAAATTTTTCTTTTATGCCAAAAATCATTAGGATATTAAGATCACGTTCCATGAAGATTTTTTGTCCATTTCCTATCATAAATATATTAAAACTTAATTTGTGATTAGTAATATGCATTGTTAAGAACTTCATTTGGACAACTTTAAAGGCGATTTTCTCAATATTTAGATTTTTTTTTTTTTGCACCCTCAGATTCCAGATCTCATCCAAATATTGTCCTATCCTAACAAACAATGCATCAATGGAAAGCTTATTTATCTCAATCTCAATAAAAAAAAATTGACCCTTATGACTGGTTTTGTTGTCCAGGGTCACATATTAGTGTTTTGAAGTCAATATAGTGTATATACACTTCTTATGTTTAATGTTTTAGTATGGTTTGTACAGCAGAGTGATCAATACTGTTGTTTTCATTGTGCATTACAAATAAAATTTGTTAAGAATTTGATATGATATTATCATGACTAGTACTAGTAGATAATCTACTGATAATATGTGATTTTTGTTCTTTACATTTAGTCTTTTGCGTCTGAAACGTCTGTCATTCGCTCAGCGTGAGATCAGCCTTGAACTCGCTCACAGGATTGACTGCAGAGCTTTAGACCTCTGATCTGCGTCTGAAGAACACACACCGCCTGTCGATCTGTGTGTGCAGCCACAGCGCCACCATCTGAGCACCGGAGGAACTGCAGTCGCTCCGCCCGTGCTCTCCTTCACCGAGAGGAGAAACACTTCTCCATTCACACAGAAAACACTCAAATGCATGATGTTCTGCTCTGTGTGTGGTCTATGGCATCTGTAGGGGTCGTGGGTTGATCTGACAGAGACACAGAGTTGCGTGTGCGTTTACCTCGGCGTCGTCTTCCGTCCGGAGCCCCAGATTGAGCACGGCGTGCGGCGCCTTCAGTTTGCTCCGAGCCGACGAGGCCATCTGCAGGTTGAGCTGCCAACCCACGTGATCCAGCTAGAAAACACACGATAAACACTGAGTCTGATCTACAGTCTGAATGGATGACAGTGACTATCACAGATTATAATAGACAGAAATCTAGAAGAACTCTTCAGATGGTCCTGATGTACACTCTTAATAAAGAAGCTTGTTTTTTTTTGGCTTCCACTGGTTACTTCAAGAACCTTTAACCTCTACAGAACCTTTCAAATGCACAAAAGAGTGTTAAAAAATGTTCTTCACACTAAGAAAAAAAATTGTTCTTTTTAATACCAAATTTTTCCCAGACATGAAAATATTCAAATCATGTGTCATTGGTAACCCTTTGGAATAATCAATAAATATTTTTGGAAAAGTGTGTGAAAAATTGCGTTTTATAGTCGGTCACGATTGTGAGCGGTGGGATAATGTGTATACTAAATTAACATATTTCTGCAAAAATAGTTATATATCTTAGCCCAGCTATTTTAAACTGTTTGATCACATTGTAGGCTTACTATTATGCATAAAAAACCCTTATACATCATTGATAAAAATACTGAGATAAAAGATTAAAAAATATAGTCATCAACGTATTTCAAAATTGTTACTTTATTGTAACATATATCATCAAATGGTTACATTAGTGCTAGCAGTATTGCAACATCAATATTGTAACTTATTTGTAACATTTGAACTTTTGATTTAGTGCAACATTGTGTCATTGTAACATTTGAGTGCAATCTTCACTCAATCAAAATTCACTGTTATTCCACCATCAACATGTTTCCTCATCCTGTGACCACACTCAACAAAACTCAATATATGTGAATTTATATATTAATACTAGACACCTTAGAGATGATGTGCAACAAAAATCTTGGTCATATCTTTATGTTTAACATACTTTACTAGCCTTATGTTTTGGAGCTTTCATCATCGTCTCATGGTGCAAACAGGAAATAAACTGCTCTGGTCATGTGACAATTTGCAGTAATCAAGTGAAACTGCACAGATTTAATTGAGGCCCTTTATTTTTCCCATATTTGCAGGAGGTGCCCTGAAACATCAGTCAGTAAAGTGTTTAGAGCTTTTAAAATAAAAACCTTTTTTACAATCACAATTGTGACCGGTGGGATTACATGAACCAGAAATGCTTCTTCTATGGAATCACTGTAAAAACATTCCTTCGAAACCTTTATTTTATGGAGTGTAAAGTCATTAGCCAAAGTATTGTGACAGTTTTTTTGACTGATTCATTAGAAGAAATCATTTAGAGTCATTTTTTCATGAATCAGACTCACATCTTCTTCAAAATAAAGCTTCTTTATTGGAATTGATGGTTTCATGAAGAACCTTTAACATAAATGAAACCTACATTGCACTGAAGGTTCTTTAGATTATTAAAATTGCATTTACACAAAGAAAAACTGTTTACTAAAAGGTTCTTTGGGAACTGTATCAGATTTGTCTGAATTTGAATGAGAGATCTGGTCTTCTCAAATAGCAAATGATTGCTAAAACTCTTCAGAACATTTTCCCAGGCTCAGATTGAGCAGAGATATTGGTCAGATTCATGCAAACATCTATAACTGAGCATGAACTTACCTTTTTAGGGGCAAATATCCCGTGTCGGATCTTCTCCACTACATCCGGACCAGCTGAAGCCCAAACCTGACTGAACACTTCGGCTTTCTCAGACTCAACGCTGATGTTCTCCAGCTGCTGTTTGAGAGACGCTGGTTTGACGTTGTGATACACCGCCTGCAACAACACCACATGTTAGAAAACCTCTGGTTCACACATTTGATCATATACTCTTAATTAATTACAAACAGCTTTCACACTCAGAGTTAACATGGGGTCATTCTTGTAACATAAATAAACTTCTTGTACGATTCTTTTTGAAAGAAGCTATAACAGAACCACCATGTAATTTAAAAAATTAAAATTGCCTACCTTAAATATATCAAAACTTAATTTTTGATTCGTAATATGCATTGCTAAGAACTTCATTTGGACAACTTTAAAGGCAGTTTTCTCAATATTTAGATTATTTTGCTTTTCAAATAGTTGTATCTCAGCCAAATATTTTCCTAAAGCTTATTTATTCAGCTTTCATAAAATTACAATTTTGAATTGTTTTGTGGACCAGGGTCACATATATTTAAAATATATATGACATTTTTCTCCTAAATGAACAGTAGTACTCTTACAAACATTCAGCAGGGTTTTGTCTTACAGTTGTAATTATTTTATTTCGTTTGCCCTGTCTAAGTGTTGCAGATTTAACACATCTGTTTCAATTTCATTTTTATTCTCTTTCAGGAACTTTCTTGAAGTATTAAATATAATTATGCAATCTGTTGGTTTGAAGGAGAGCTTGAAAAAATATTGAAAAATGATGGACTAATTTCATATATGTGACCCTGGACCACAAAACCAGTCTTAAGTCGCTGGGGTATATTTGTAGCAATAGCCAAAAATACATTGTATGGGTCAAAATTATTGATTTTTCTTTTATGTCAAAAATCATTAGGAAATGAAGTAAAGATCATGTTACATTAAGATTTTTTGTAAAATTCCTACTGAAAACCTATCAAAATGTAATTTTTGATTAGTAATATGCATTGTTAAGAACTTAATTTGGACAACTTTAAAGGTGATTTTCTCAGTATTTTGATTTTTTTGCACTCTCAGATTCCAGATTTTCAAATAGATGTATCTCGGCCAAATATTGTCCTATCCTAACAAGCCATACATCAATAGAAAGCTTATTTATTGAGCTTTCATATGATGTATATATCTCAGTTTTGTAAAATTTAACCTTATGACTGGTTTTGTGGTCCAGGGTCACATATATTGTCTTTCAGTTAGTCAAGTATCTCTTCATAAACACCCATTCGGAAATTTAATATATGACATATTTTGCCTATATCGGCTACAAATATCTAAACATCTAAATCAAGATACATTTACTGGAGATACAGAATGAAGATATGAAGTCTTATTTTCTGAGAAATTAAAAATGAAATTGAGAACAAATGTGACCCTGGACCATAAAACCCTGAAAATAAGGGTCCGTTCTTGGAAATTTAGATTTACACATCATCTGAAAGCTAAATAAATAATGATGTATGGTTTGTTAGGACAGGAAAATGTTTGGCTGAGATACAACTATTTGAAAATCTAGAATCTGGGGGTGGAAAAAAATCTAAATATAGAAAAAAATCGCCTTTAAAGTTGTCCAAATGAAGTTCTTAGCAATGCATATTACTAATCAAAAATTAAGTTTTGATATATTTACAGTAGAAAATTTACAAAATATCTTCTTGAAAAAACCAGACAGTAAAATTTGCATATGTGCATATG
Organism: Garra rufa; assembly: GCF_049309525.1. Classification (NCBI taxonomy): domain Eukaryota; kingdom Metazoa; phylum Chordata; class Actinopteri; order Cypriniformes; family Cyprinidae; genus Garra; species Garra rufa. Next base: position 45,458,459 of record NC_133375.1, read on the forward strand.
ATTATTTTTTATACGGTATTATATGTAGCAACCACATATGTCCGCAATATATATTTTATTGATATGCAACTTTTCAATCTGTATGTTTATATAAGCTTTTGTAATAAACATATTAAACACATATCTATCTTTTAGATTTTCTTATATATCTGTATATGTGTATTTATGACATTGTTCCAGTTTCTAATAGGTGTCACATATGCTATTACTTCATATGACAGTATAATTCATATATGGATGTGGAAACGTATGTGTGCTACATATGTGACCCTGGAGCACAAAAACTATTTTGGAGACTGATATTAGCACATCTCTGAAAGCTGAATAAATGCACTTTCCATTGATGCATGGAACAATATTGGATCAAAATGCAACTATTTGCAAATCTAGAATCTGAGGGTGGAAAATAAATCTAAATATTGAGAAAATCACCTTTAAAGTTGTCCAAACGAAGTTCTTAGCAATGCATATTATTAATCAAAAAGTAAGTTCTGATACATTTACAGTAGGAAATGTACCAAATATCTTCATGGAACATGATTTTAATATAGAAAAATCTGTAATTTTGACCCATACAATGTTATTGCTGGCTATTTTTACAAATAAACCTGTGCCACTGAAGACTGGTTTTGTGCTTCAGGGTCACATATGCTTTTGTAATAAATGTTTTAAATACATGTATGGACCAGATATATGTGTTCATATATGACATAGTCCCAATTTCTAAAAGGTGTCATATATGTTATTACCTTATAT
>NC_133375.1:45464214-45514694 GCF_049309525.1 Garra rufa
TGGACTTTCGCTCCGCCTCCCTCACATCCCTGCACCAGTAGGAAAGTCCACAACACGAACCCCTGACGCTGATTGGTTGGAACACTGTTTGTTTATCTGTGGTTATTGTTGATAGCGCCGATTGTTTTTTTGGCATATCTCGGACCCTAGGCTGACCAGAGAGACGCGGTTTTTTCACAGACAATTTATGGGGCAGGCAGCGAGCGGATCGTGAATAAAGGTCAGCTGAATTTGACACTTTATGTTTTAGGCTAGAAATCGCTGATACAACCTTTAAGGAGAGACACTGCAGATGAATAGGAATAAAAAAAAAGTTAAGATGTTCACGTCAAAAGAAAGCTGAAAGATTGTCTGTCCATAGAAAGCACATTAAAAGTAAGTAAAGGGTCTGCTTCTAAGGTTTCAAATGAGTTTTTTGGAGAATACAATGTCAAAATTAGGTTGGAATTGAAATAATGTTACATTGTCATTCAGTGTAACACAATATTTATGTAAAAAAAATCTGACTGGTAAAGAATTAAATTATATAAAAGAATAAGGGAGCATACTTTTTTTTTTTTTTTAAATGAGTTAAAAAAAATGTACTGAAAAATGGGCAAAACCTAGGATAGTGGCAAGTTTTAAAAATGTAGAATTACAACTAATTAGTATTTTTTAGTTCTTTTAATATGTCATAAATTGATTTTTGTTGTAAATGTGCCTGACAAGATTGACACTGAATGACATTTTAGTGGGTGTCTTCTGTAAATTAGGGAAAAATGTATATTTATTTTTGCTCAAAACAAAAAACAAAAAATGCAATTAAATTAAACAGAGAAAAACAACAATTTAAAGCAGTATTACATTTATTGTTTTTATGCTTAAACCCTTTTTGTCTTTGACCCATGAACAAATCCCTCAGTAAAATCCTTCAGGATATAGACAGGAACACAAATGTAAAGTGTGGTGTGTGTAAGTGCTGCTGAAGTGGAGATTTATGGCTCAGTGTAGGAGAAACAACTCTTGGCCTTTAAAAATATGGATTGTAATTGAAATGTATCGACACAAACAGATAAAGTGTCTTTTGGGTGTTTTCTTTCCACTAGTCTGAAAAAACTAAAAATACCAAAATCTAAAATTTGACAGGTGCATGCAGTGATGGTGTTTGTCATTATTAAATTTGTAAACTTGGTCACTTTCCATCAAACACAAGAGCCCAGAAAACAAGAGTTAGAGAAGAAAAAATAATCTGATACTTTATTTTGTTGCAAAAGGAAATAGAAGCAGCACTTAAAAACCAAAGCAAAACTACCAGCATCAGAAAAGAGAAGCCAAATCATACATAAATATACTCTGGATACATACATACAGTCATATAATTTAGGCATATACAGCGTCATTGAGATATTTCCATACTGGAATGTTTGTTAGGCGTTATGTTGAGAGCGCTACACACACACTTACACACTTACACACACACACACACACACACACACACACACACACACACACACACACACACACACACACACACTTACACACACACACACACACACACACTTACACACACACACACACACACACACACACACACACACACACACACACACACACACACACACTTACACACACACTTACACACACACACACACACACACACACACACACACACACACACACACACTTACACACACTTACACACACTTACACACACACACGCACGCACGCACGCACACTTACACACACTTACACACACTTACACACACACACACACACACTTACACACACACACACACACACACACACACACACACACACACACACACACACACACACACTCACTCACTCACTCACTCACACACACACACACACACACACACACACACACACACACACACACACACACACACACACACACACACACACACACACACACACTTACACACACTTACACACACACACACACACACACACACTTACACACACTTACACACACACACACACACACACACACACACACACACACACACACACACACACAGAAGAATGAAATAAATACTTCATTGACAGCATCACACAGTGCCTTCATCTGTGATGCAACACAAGATCTGCTTGATTGTGGTAAACACAGTTTCGCTGGAGTGCAGCGCTCACTATTTAAAAGACGGCAGGTTTGGCACTTTGATGCTGATGTCCCCGATGTTGATGTTCTTGGGCATCTCCGGGAGGTTCATGTTCTTGACGGCCGACACGGCGCGCGCCGGAGCCCCCGCGATCCCCGCCTGGACGCACACAAACACTCAGTTACACAGAGAACACACGAGACCGGCACAAACCAGCACAGACCAGCAGTCACGCCGTACGGGGATGCAAACAAACACTCTGATCTCAAAGCTCTGCTCATGCATTACTGCACCATCGAGACGGGACGGGAGACTGAGGGGAACTACGAAAGCCAAGAGAAGGACGGAAGACACCACAGAGATGGATCCAGCTCTGCAGAAACTCAGATCAAATGAGGAGGAATCACAGACACAGAGACTCAGCTGATGCTTATTACAGTTCATGAGAACCAGAACTCTTTCAAAAATAATAAATATTATTTCAGTTGACCAATTTCTCATTTCATTATACTTTAACTTCATGTGTTTACTGAAATTAATAAAGACATACATAAGGGTCAAAGACGAGGTGGTGTCCACATCAAATTTAATTTACAAAAGTGTTTTTTTTTTTTATACGTTGAAAGCATATTGAATACAAGTCAAGTGTCTACTTTAATGTGTTCTACATTCTAACTTTTGTGAAAATAAAATGTCAAAATAAGGATAAAATACTGTTCCATCATCGTTCGGTGTCACAGATATATTTATGAAAAAATGAAACTACTTAAACATATTCTGACTTACACTTAGTAAAATATCTTAAATAAAAATCTCTAAAATAATAAGTGATCGAAATAAATTCTATTATAACTGATTAAAAACTCCTTGAGGACTGATTGGTATATATTTGAAATTACAGTTCATTATTTTTTTAGGACTGAACTGTGAATATATTTATACTTTTAATGTTCTGAAAACCTCTTTTCATCTTCGACCCATATAATATACACTAGCGTTCAAAAGCTTGGGGTCAGTACATTTTTTTTTGTTTCTTTTTGTATTAAGTTGTATTAAGTTAATAATTAAAAGTTTATTAAAAGTTAATAATAAATAATTTACATTGTTATAAAATACTGTACTTTTTAAACTTGTTCTTCATGAAAGAATCCTGAAAAGAAATCACAGGTTCCAAAAAATATTTGGCAGCACAACTGTTGATATTATCCAACGTTGATCATTCTAATAATAAATCAGCATATTAGAATGATTTCTGAAGGATCATGTGACACCGAAGACTGGAGTAACAGCTGATAAAAATTCAGCCTTTCATCACAGGAATAAATTCTATTTTAAAGTATGTTCAAATAAAAAACATTATTTTATATTGTAAAAACATTTCGCAATATTACTGTTTTTTTCTGTATTTTTAATCAAATAAATGCAGCCTTGATGAGCAGAAGAGACTTCTTTAAAGACTATTACAAGATATTTTGAACGGTTGTGTATATATACATATGGGTCATTGATGTATAAGGATTTTTGACAGGTCAATTTTAAAATGCATAAAATAATAATAATAATAGCTATTGTAATTGTTTAAACAATTTTAAATGAAGTGATTTTAGTGTTTTTTTCATCCAGATGAATTGGCTGTAGCCTTTAAAAATGTCATGTGGTGCAACCATGATATATGTTACAATTAATTAATTAATTTCCTTAACATACTTAATTTTTTCAGATGTTCTCAGTAATTAAAGTGTTTAGAAACAAAGTATTTGCATTACTTTTGAGTTTTGTAAATAATGATTTCATAGGAGCCTTCTTAAAGGTATAGTTAGCAGACTTAGTTTTCCTGTAAACTACATAAAACGGATAAAAATGTATTTTACTTAAGCATACTGTAGCACTCATCCATATTTCAGTCACAGAAATAAGATTTAATTTTGAATTGAATAGTTATTACTATTATTGGTCGCAGCACATAATGAGTGGTCGCTCCAAATGACACAAAGACCTTATATCAGGAAAAATCACATGCCAACTGCAGGCATTTCTTTAGCCCCAGTTATTTCTGAACTTAGCCCAATCTTGACTGCTCAACTGACCCTTCGTCAAGAGTTTGATTAAGATCATATCTAGAATATGCCATTTTGTCCAATATGCCATCTTTCTTACAGTAGAAAATGACATCTGGAGATTGTGCTCAACTGCACACTCAGATTTAACATTTTGCCTATGGTGAGTGTTTATTTCACTTTGCCTCGCATTAGAATTTGGTAAAACAGATTCAAATTGTTATTAATAAATAAATAATGATTTTTGTGACCCAAAATGACCTAAATTGCATACAAATGCATTCTAAAATAAAGTATTTTATGTATATAAACCAATTGAATGCAAAAGCACAAAAACTGCCAATCTGGGACATATATTACAATGGAAAACACTCTGCAGTGGTCGCACCACACGATATTTCAAATTCAGTCAACATTTACAAGCATAGAACTGGCCATTTGAACGGATTTCAACATAAAAGTCCTAAAATGGTAGTTTCTTAATGGTCGCACCACATGACATTTCACAAAATGGAAATCATTGGACAAAGTTTGTTTGAATATTATGATGGAAATGTAAATAAAAATGCTTTGCAATTTTATACAGATTTACGGAACACTTTGGAAATCATGCCAAATAGTGCAAAATGAGTCTAAATAAATTTAGGGTAATTTCAAAGATGTTTTCAAAACAACACTTTGAAGAAGAGAAAAATTACAAATATCATGATTTTTTGAAAAGTTAAAGTGAGTACATATACATAAGAGAGGTATTTCAAATATTTGGCATCTTTTTTTATGCATTTAAACCTATTTCAACTGAAATAAGCAATCGGACAAAGAATTTAGGCGTCATTGTCCCATATATATGCAAACTCTTAAAAACGAGAAAACTACAGGACAACTAAAATGAATATATTAATAAAACCTCTAACAGTCTCTGATTGATAGTAAAGTATGTCTGTGTTGGCGTCACTGAATGGCAGGATTATGTGCTTAATCCAGATCCAATTAAACTCTGATTAATGATGATTCAGGCTGTTTTCAGCAGAACAGACGGAGCTGGTGTTACAGAGAACAGCGCTCTTCATTCTGTTCTGCAGCGCTTTCACAAACATCCTTAAGACATCATGAACATGTACTTAGAGCAGGGTTGGTTTTAATCAAATTATATGAGGACACGAAGTAAGACTGGTTAACTAATCAGAACAAGGACACAGCCGAGTAAAGACTGACTGCGTGTGGACAAACGCTCTCAGATTCTGATATGAAGACGCTTCTGAAGCGTCCAGACGGTTTGAGATGTCTGAAGATGTGAAAGTCAGTCTTTACTCGCCATCTGTTCAGCTGGAGCAATGCATCATGGGACAGTGCTCAGACAGACACTGAACAGCCAAAACAACAGGACAGATGAGAATACTGTACTTACCATCCACATGTGTGTGTGTGCGCTACTCTAGACGGTTCACACACATCTGCTCTAATCTAACCTGTGATCCTGAGGACTGACTCTCCCACAACGGACCAACGTTAATGCCAATCATCTTCACGGATGTTTTGACATGTTTTACTCATGAAATGTCACTTTTATGACAATTCAGCACTGAATAAGCAGCTCTGATGGATCGTGAGATGGCGTCCGTGTGAGCGTCTGTCCTCAGGAGGCGCGTGTGTCAGTCGTTGCGTGTGGGATTCAGCAGTACCTGTGTCTACCTGTCCTGTCTGGGACACTGAAAGATAAAGGTCTGCAGAAAGAGAGAAACGCAAAGAGCTGGAGACAGTCAGGAAAGAGTGAAGAGAGACAGTTACAGCAGCTCAAGATCAACACACTTCATACAGAACGTCCGTCACGACCCGCCGCCGACGCACGCTTTCATTTCAACCCCATTGAGCTCCAGTCAAACTCAGGCTGATCAGAGATGCACCGAAACTCAGCTGGACAAATCACTCCAGAGAGGAGCATTTTCATCAATATACAGTCAAGCCGAGGCAAATTCTGACTTAAAGTTACTTTTATTCAACCAGCAAGTTTTTTTTTGACTGGAAATGACACAGGCTTCTCCTAAAAGATAAGATGATGATGTACAAGAGGCATCATTGTGAAAAAAAATAAAAATTATATATATATTGTGTCTAATCCACCATTTATTATATATATTTCTCTGCTTTTATTTACATTTGAACAAAAGGTGGCATGTGCAAAATGATTCATACCCTTTGCAAACTGTCACAGTCGATGGGAAAATCCAAAGTTCTATACCATTCCAAATAGTCCACGCTGTTCTAAAGCATCCTAATGACCCTGATTGATTGGGAACAGCTGTTTTGATCAACTCAACAGGTGAAACACAGAAGCTCTCTGCTGTTGGTTTGTGGACAGTCATGGCTAAGACAAAGGAGCTCACTGAGGACCACAAGTCAGGAAAGGGCTATAAGACCAGATCTAAATATTTTGAGGTTCCAGTGGCTACAGAACAAAGTATTATTAAAAAACACAAGACATTCCGCACTGTGAAAAATCTGAGAGGACGTGGTTGGAAAGCCAGAAGTGACACCTGTGCTGCCAGGAGGATAGTGGGAGAGGTAAAAAAGGATCACCTCCAAGGCCATCCTGATGAATCTGGGCTCTGCTGGTGGAACATCTCAAGGCAGACAGTCCAACAGACACTGCACACCGCTGGGTTCCACCATTTCTCTAGATAAGGCACACAAAAGCCTGTTTGGCCTTTGCAAATGCTCATCTGGACAAAGAAGAATTCTGGTCTTCTGTTGTATGGTCAGATCAAACAAAAATTGAATTGTTTTTGGCGTAAAAAAGGAGAAGCCTTCAACCCTAAGAACACCATCTCCACTGTCAAACATAGTGGTGGAAACCTAATGTTTTGGGGGTGTTTTTCAGCCGGTGGAGCAGGGAACCTAATCACAGTAAACGGCACCATGAAAAAGGAGCAATACAGCAAAATTCTCAACAACAACATCAGGCAGTCTGCAGAGAAACCTGGCCTTGGGCACCAGTGGACATTTCAGCACAACAAAGACCCAACACACACAGCAAAAGTGGTGAAGAAATGGTTAGCAGACAAAAGCAGTGTCCCAGCCAGAGTCTTGACTTAAATCCAATTGAGAATCTGTGGAGGAGCTAAAGATCAGGGTGATGACAAGGAAACCCTCCAACCTGAAAGAGTTGGAGCTCATGGCTAAAGATGAATGGGTGAAAATACCAGTGGAGACATGCAGAAAGATGCTCAGCAGTTGTAGGAAGCGTTTGATTGCTGTAATAGCCAAGGCTTTTCTATTGATTATTGAAGGGTATGAATAATTTTGGACATGCCACTTTTTGTTCAAATGTAAATATAATCTCAGAAATATTTTTTTCACTATGATGCCTCTTGTACATGGTCTAATTATCTTTTGGGAGAAGTCTGTGTCATTTTCAGTCAAAAAAAAAAAAAATGAATGTGCCAGGGGTATGAATAATTTTGGGCTTGACTGTATGCGCTATATTACAAATTCACTATATATTTAATGTATATTTGAATAAATCTGCAACTGTTTAAATGTCTATATTTCTACAAACTAGAGTAGAAACATTCTTCTGTTATTAAAACTAGGGATGCACCGAATGTTCGGCAACTGAAATTATTCGGCCGAAAACATTAAATAGAGGCGTGCACTAATGCAGCAAACATGTGGTCAGCGTGGAAGTATTAAAACTGTCTGAGAAAGAGGCAAAATCATTGCAAGCAGCGACAGCGAGAGACTGTTTAGAAGCGCATCGCATGTCTTCATGAGGAGAGAAAGGTTACTGTATGATGACTGAAATCATCCATTAGTCAATCAACTCCAGAACGTTCTGTTGTCTAATACACCAGACACCAATTGTGTTTATTCTGACAGCAGCTCCTTAGCCAGGGTTCAAAGACCAAAGATGACAATCATTCACAAATCTGCTGCTGCCAGCAAACACTAGGACTGAGCTCTTCTTGTGGGTTTACCACTAAATAAAAGACAACATTCAGAAATGTTAGTATTGGCATTTTACTGATGTTCTGTAAACAGTAAGACAAAATAATGCTAACAATCATTCCAGCAGCTCTATTAATACATTTATTCTAACATTCTCCTTTGCACAACAAGGCTGCATTTATTTGTGCATTAAAAACACATTCCTGATTCAAGAAGAGGCTCTTAAAAATGGCCAAAGAATATTATTTTACTAACTTATTCATTTGAAGTTAAATTGTGGTTTGTTGGTAGACTATAATGTCTACTAGAATGTTACAAATGTTCAGTGTTAAATAAATATTTTTTAATTGTTGTTTTGCAATTGATTTTATTCTTTGAAAAGCAAGACACAAATGTAAAAAGCAAATATTGACTATTTATTTTATGCAATGGTGAAAAAATTGGCAAAATACATGGGGGAAAAAACACAAAAAACCGTGTTCGGTAATCGGCCTTCGGCCCAGTGTGTAATTCTGTTCGACTTTGGCTTCAGCTTCGGCCAAGAATTTTTATTTCGGTGCATCCCTAATTAAAACCTTGACATAAAATGTGCAATCTAAACGTTTGTACAACTCGGTTTTGTTTGAGTGTTGATTATGAAGCGAATGTATATAATTTATTAATTATTATATGTAATCCTGGAGCACAAAACCAGTCTTAAGTAGCACAGGTATATTTGTAGCAATAGTCAACATTACATTGTATGGGTCAAAATTAAAAAATTTTCTTTTATGCCAAAAATCATTAGGAAATTAAGATCATGTTCCATGAAGACACTTTGTAAATGTCCTATCATAAATATATCAAAACTTAGTAATATGCATAGCTAAGAACTTAATTTGGACACCTTTAATGTCGATTTCCTTAATATAAAATTTTTTTTGCACCCTCAGATTCCAGATTTTCAAATAGTTGTATCTCAGCCAAATATTGTCCTATCCTAACAAACCATGCATCAATGCAAAGCTTATTTTCGGGTGATGCATAAACAAAAATTGACACTCATGACTGGTTTTGTGGTCCAGGGTCACAAATAACACGTATTCTATCTTTGGTGCATCACTAGAGTGGTTCAGCGCTGGTCTACGGCGGGTCTGTGATGAATCAGACACTCACATTCAGTCAGATCGACTCACGAGAAGCGCCTCGGATCTGAACACCAAACACTTCAGCGTTACGGCTTTTTGCATTGGGACTTAAACTTTCTGCACTTAAACTTAAACATCCTCATAATGCTGAAACCTGAATGTTTAAAATGTTTAAGCAGGATGTCCATCATGGCAGTATCTGTTGTACTGAATTTCACACTTAAATGCAAATTTTAATTTAAAAAAAAATAACTGTCATGATCATTTTCATCATTGCATTATAGTCGTGAGAGTGTAGGGTTATAATGCAACGCATGTCATAATGCAAAATGATTTTATTATTTTTTTAAAGATCTATATGGCCTTTATTTCTTTATTTTTGCCTTTCCTGTAGAGGACACAGAGATAGTTTGCCTGAAATGTGTTGGAATGCAACTCTAAAATATATAATGCAAAAAAAAACTGTGGAACAGTGCATGTGTGTGTGTGTGTGTGTGTGTGTGTGTGTGTGTGTGTGTGTGTGTGTGTGTGTGTGTGTGTGTGTTTATATCTATATATGCTATCTTTTAGTTTGAGCTGAAATGCTATTTAACATCAGAATAAATGCAGCATTAAAGATTTCGCATCATTAGAGCACTCATACTGACAGAAAATAACATCACCTTCTTAGGGTTGCAAAAATGTGGAAAAATTTCCAGTAAATTTCAGACACATTCCAGACATTTTAAAAACTTTCCTGGATTTTTTTTAAATCTTCCTGGGATTTTTTCCACCCCTTTGCAACCCTACCTTAGATTAGTTTTACTTATAATTCTGTATAATGATTGATTTAACTGCACTGACACTATCAGATGAGAACAAAGCTAGAACTGAACTGATCTGAATGATACTGTCTTCTATTTACAGCTGAATTGAATATGTTTATACTTGACATATATTTGGCAATACTGACTCTGAATTAAATCTGAATTATGACTCTATTTTTAAGTCTCATATTTGACCCTGGACCACAAAACCAGTCATAAGGGTCAATTTTTTCAGATTTTTTGTATCTGAAAGCTAAATAAATAAGCTTTGCATTGATGTCTGGTTTGTTAGGATAGGAAAATATTTGGCTGAGATACAACTATTTGAAAATCTAGAATCTGAGGGTGCAAGAAAATCTAAATATGGAGAAAATCACCTTTAAAGTTGTCCAAATTAAGTTCTTAGCAATGCATATTACTAATCAAACATTACATTTTGATATATTTACAGTAGGAAATTTACTTAATATCTTCTAATGATTCTTGGCATAAAAGAAAAATTGATTGTTAAAAATGTTGACCCATACAATGCTTCAAATATACCTGTGCTACTCGAGACTGGTTTTGTGATCCAGGGTCACATATTTGATGAAGTCTGCATCAGTGATTCTGTTCTTTTCCTGTTTTTTTTTTCTGTGAAGCTGCTTTGAAACAATCTGCATTGTATACAGTGCTGTAGAACCACACGCTCCTCTCAGCGTCTGATGATGTTTCGTGTGGTTTTGCGAGTGTGAGATGGAAATGATCAAACGGAGCCGTGTTCAAACGCTCAGGATGCAGCGCATTTGGCTTTGTTTCCTGACAGAAGCGAGGAATCCCACACTGATCTGATCTTCAGATTGATCACAGAAGAGCAGCAGCAGCAGACATTCAGAACCAAGGCATCACAGAACGGCATTCTGGGACATGCGTTCCACACGCACACGCATGCTGCCGGCGGAGACGAGCGCCGCTCTCACCTCAGACTTCTCCATCTTGTTCTGCGCCTCCACCTGCGTGATGATCTCGCTCATGTTGGTCTCCAGCACCATGCCGCCCATCACCATCTCCGCCAGGATGTTGTGAACCTGCAGAACAGAACACACAGGGCTCAGCGTCCCGCGGCTCACAGCGGCGCTCGTTTGAGAAGCGTGCATCACCTTATCCATGTGGAAGATCAGGTCCAGTTCACAAACGTTCTCAAAGCACTTGTCCAGCGTCTCCACAAACACCTGCAGACACGGAGAGAGCAGAGACTATGAAAAGAAAACAATACGACAATGTTTTCTCTAGTCCAGTATTAGCAATGCTTTAAAGTTTGAAAATACCCTAGTGAAAAATAAATACGCTAAAATGTACTTAAAACACATTTATTTCATGCTAAGTATACCACAAATACATTTACATCTTATGTAGTTAATAGTTAATAATACTTTTAGTATACTAAACTGGTATATTTAAAGTCTAACTTTGTACTTAACGCACTTTAATTGTGCGGAAGTCTAACTACAAACATACTTATGTGTATTTGATTGTGCTACAGTGTAACTATTTTAATTATACCTGCATTTTAAAGACTGATCATTTAAAGATCATACAGTCCTCATCAATAGTGACATTAAAACATGTTTTAGTCTTAATATTAAGAAATGTGCATTGTGTTTATATCAGTAATTTACAAAGTATTGAGCAATATGTCAGTAATTATGTTAACAGACTTGAACTATACTTAGTCTAAACTAAATGCATTTTAAATCTATTATTTTTTACTAGAGTACAGATCTACATGAATTCATTTTACAAAAAAAACTATAATGCTTGAACATCTCTGCTCTCAAACACTAGAATATGGAAATAACTTTTTTTTAAATGCTCTTTCTTTAGTTTTCTTTGTGTGCAAATGTCTGAAGATCCATAGATCCAGACACATTTACTGGAGATGCAAAATGACCAAATACGAAGTCTTGTTTTCTGAGAAATTATAAGCAAAGTGTGATTAAGCTTAAAACAAAAACAAATATTTGCTGATGGGCTCAAATCAACCCAATTCCATTGTCAAATATTTGTACTTGTTCAAACTCAATTTTGTTCGGTTTCTCAGAAAGCTGACCAGAATTGAGTTCACACTAAATGTACTTTGGTTAGAGGAATTTTTAGAGCGGCTTCGCGAATATTTGATTTGATTTGGGACTTTAGAATCTGTTTGCGAATCATTTGATTTTTACTTTTATTTGAAAACAACAAGATATTGTTTTTTTTGTCATGCATGCTGCATTTAATGCCATCACTTCACGATTTTAAGTCTTTCTGCTCTTATTAAAGATCTTTTTAGGCCTTAATTAGTGTAAGGATGAATCAAGACTTTTTTTAAAGGGTTTTTCTGTCGCCTGATGGAGTTTCAAAGACTGAACTGCTTTACTGCTGAAATTGAATTGGTTCATAATTTTTTAATTTTACACACTTAATAAACTGAACTGAACCGAATAATGACACAGAAGGATTTGGATTAGTTTCATTTAAACGAGTAGTTCACTTCCAGAACAAAAATGTACAGATAATTTACTCACCACCTTGTCATCCGAGATGTTCATGTCGTTCTTTCTTCAGTCGTAAAGAAATTGTGCTTTATTGAGGAAAACATTTCAGGAGTGTTCTCCATATAGTGGACTTTTGGAGTTTGAACTTACAAAATACAGTTTAAATGCAGCTTCAAAGGGCTCTAAACTATAAAATCTCGCATCTCATTTTCTCCTCCAACTTTAAAATCATCTTACATCACTGTTTTATCCTTTTTTTGTTCACTTTGTAAACACTGGGTCGGTTCTTCTGCAGCGATGGAGGACGATTTTGAAGTTGGAGGAGAAAATGAGATGGGAGTTTTTAGACATACCCTAACTGTCTTAAACTGGAATACACAGAGTACACATTGCAGAGCATTTGAGGTTAAAAAGTGTATAAATAGTACATTTTTTTTAGAAAATCACAATCGTTTCACTAGATAAGACCCTTCTTCCTCGGCTGGGATGGTTTAGAGCTCTTTGAAACTGCATTTTTAACCTTCAATCTGTTAAGCACCATTGAAGTCCACTATATGGAGAACAATCCTGAAATGTTTTCCTCAAAAAAACACAAATTTCTTTGCAACTGAAAAAAGAAAGACATGAACATCTTGGGTGTGCATAAATGATCAGGAAATGTTAATTTTGGAAGCAGAGTAATCCTTTAATAAACTGCCACAGCAGGATTTGGATTAGTCTGATATTTAATGAAGTTTGCATGATTGCTTCTGTTATTGTATTACTGTGAAGCAGCTTCGACTCAATCTGTTCTGCATAAAGCGCTGTATAATTAAATGTGACCTGGATCAGATCCAGAATGCCCAGCTCGCTCTCCGACGAATCCACGCAGAAGACGAAGTAGAGCGTGGCGTAGTGTCTGTAGATCAGCTTGTTGTCCGAGCCGCCGATTAACCTGAAAACACACAGGAGACGCCGCCGTGAGCCGCGATATTGATCACGTGACACCGCTGAGGAAACACATCATGACTATATCTCTTACAATCCGCCCTCCAGGAAGTTGCAAATGTTCTCGTCTCGCTTGGAAACCAGATGAAAGGTTTCTCTGATGATCTGCTGTTCGGTGTCTTCAGTCTGAAAGAAAGAAAACACATTCAAGTCAACCCAGTGTCCTTATTTATTATGCAATAATCAACAATTACAACAAATAAAATACTAACAAAAAGACAATGAGGGTTACATACATTGATCCATATTATATCAGCTTATAGGATTTACACCATGAAAGAGTCTCACATGCAACGGAATTATTAGAGTTCCTTAAAGAGGTCACATACATATGAAAATCTTTCCGGAAAATAAAAAAGTACGGCGTTTTCTTTGACCATTTACATTTATGAATGAGTAACAATAGTTAATAATAAATTTACAACGAGAAAGGGTCGAAATTTAAAAAGAAACCAAAAAATACATTATTTGGATCTAACAAAATTAGAAAAATCGACCCAAAACACTTTACAGTATACACATTCCCAAAATAAATGATTGATTGTTTCTTCAGACGGATGACAAAAAGAGCAACTGGAAGAAATACCATTATTAAATTTAGCAAGTTTGCAATTTATCGGATAACGATTATGGATCATTTTAATAGAGACTTCAACAACTTTATTGGTAACACTTTACAATAAGCTTCATTGGTTAAACATTAGTTACTGTACTAACTAACATGAACTAATCATGAGCAATACATTTGTTACTGTATTTACTAATCTTTATTAACGTGAGTGAACGAAAGTACAGTTCATGTTAGTTCACACTGCATTAACTAATGGCAACAAGATTTTAATGTATCAGTAAATGTTCAAATTAACCCTAACAAAGATTAATAAATTCTGTATAAGTGCAGTTCATTATTAATTCATGTTAACTAATGAACCTTATTGTAAAGTGTTACCACTTTATTAGATCAAAGGAATTTTTGTCGACGAAGCCAAAACTCTTCCCATTCTTTATCAACAAATATGACCCTGGAGCACAAAACCAGTCTTCAGTAGCTCAGGTATATTTGTAGCAATAGCCAATAATACATTTGTATGGGTCAAAATTATCGATTTTTCTTTTATGACAAAAATCATTAGGATATTAAGATCATGTTCCATGAAGACATTTTGTAAATTTTCTACCATAAATATATCAAAACTTGATTTCTGATTAGTAATATGCATTGCTAAGAACTTCATTTGGACAACTTTAAAGGTGATTTTCTCAATATTTAGATTTTTTAGCACCCTCAGATTGCAGATTTTCAAATAGTTGTATCTCAGACAAACATTGTCCTATTTTAACAAACAATGTATCAATGGAAAGCTTATTTACTCAGCTTCCAGATGACGTAAGAATCTCAATTTCGACAAATTTACACTTATGACTGGTTTTGTGGTAAAGAAATCTGAGGTAAAGAAATCTGAGAGCTATTAATAATTACACCAATGTCTTTGTTTGGCATGGTATTGAAAAGTCTTTGATCAACAAATAAGTTATTGTTGTCAAAAGTTGGAGAGACTAAGGGACCTTTAGGGCCGGAATTGCACCAGAAACTATGGCATATTCTCTCAGGGGGACTGGAAAAGAAAATTCCTTCATGAATTGGTGAACTCAGTGTCCACAGACAGCATTATGAAGCAGACTGACATCAGCAGGTGTTCAGAGTGAGCAGCAGGTGTCGCTGTTTCTCCACAATCCTGAACACTGAGCGCCACGCTGGCAGCAGAAGCAGAAGCAGCAGAAGCAGCAGTGTTTGAGGAGATGAGGAGGATTCAGAGTCAGGAGTAAAACTCATTCAGATGCAGTGAAGTGTTTAGGAGGACATTAGTGCTGATCTTCTGTCTTCTGTGAACATGCAACACAGTTATTGTCCTGTTCATCACTGTGATGCAGTTTTGAAACATTCTGTTCTGCATGAGGAAGTCAGCTGACATGAACATGTGAAAATCCTTCACTAACACACCGTCAGTCCTTCAGCGCTCGCACAGACTCTCTTTTAGCACTACAGTGTTCATGTGTCGTTCTCATCAGATGATGTTAACCATGTTTTAATGCGTGATGTGCGTATCAGTGTGTTCAGTGTTGATGAGGCAGCTGACAGTGAAACAAACTCGAGCCGGTCACAAGAACACATGAAAATGATCTGTAACTTGAGACTGACCTCTGACCCTGATCACATGTCTGGAGACAAAGAGCAGCTCTTCAATATTTCACAGGCTGCAGTCACTGCGCACACACACACACTCTTACACACATTTACTGACACACTATACAAACCCACACACACACATACAGTGCCTTGCGAAATTATTCATACCCCTTCACATTTTGTTTTGTTGCAGCATTATGTTAAACTGCTTTAAATTACTTTTTTCTCCACATCAATCTACATCTCATACTCCATAATGACAGCACAAAACAGGTTTGTAACAACTTTGCAAATTTATTAGAAATAAAAAACTGAAAAGTTTCCTTTGCATAAGTATTCATACCCTTTTCTGGGACACTGGAAATGTATCTCAGGAGCATTCATATTGCTTCTAGATGTTCCTACACTTGGAGTGGAGTTAAACTGTGGCAAATTCATGTGAATGAGTCTGATTTAGAAAGACACACACCTCTCAGAAAAGGTCTAACAGCTGAAAATGCAGATCAGAGCAAAAACCAAGATAACTGCCTGTAGAGCTCAGTGACAGACTTGCGTTAAGGCGATGATCTAGAGAAGAGTTCAGAAACAAATCTGCTGCATTGAAGGTTGACAGAAGCATTCTCCATAATGGAAGACGACTGGAACAACTAGGACTCTAGAAAATGTCCAAGCTGACAGAGATGGAGAGGAGAAAAGGTGAGGCAAAGAATGGCAGATAATTGCCAAATGCAGATGTGCAAAGATGCTCACATCAGACCCAAAAACACTTGAGGCTGTAAAGCTGCTTCAACTATGGACTGAGTTAAGGGGATGAATACTTATGCAATCTACTTATTTCAGTGTTTTATTTGCTTTGTCATTATTATGGTGTATGGAGTGTAAATTGATGTGGGGAAAAACTTATTTAAAGCAGTTTAACATAATGCTGCAACAAAACAAAACGTGAAAAAATGAAGGGGTATGAATACTTTTGCAAGGCACTGTACAAACTCACACACACTGTAAACACACACACTCTCTCTCTCTCTGTGTTATATATCTATATTTGTGCTTTACATGGCATAAATCTAATATTCCTCCATGACATCTGATTTAAGGGTATTTTTCTGTTGACATAATTCATGTGTTTACTATTTCATCTGTACTAAAAACCCAACAAATGCTTTATTTCTTTGACAAATCAACTGTTCAGTTATTCACAGTAACACACATCATTTAACACGCAGTAATGTGTAAATCAAACAGATACATAATAATAATAATAATAATAATAATAATAATAATAATGATGATAATGCTAATAATAATAATAATAATAAAGAAGAGCGAATGATTGACTCACGTAATGCTCGTAGAATTTTGACAGTCGTGGTTTGCCATGATTATTAAATATCAGAATGGCTTTTATCATGTTCTCCGCTGTGGTCAGATCCAGCTGCGGCTGAAGCTGTCGATGTTACAGACTGATATTCCAATAATCAATAACTAATAATAGCAATATGACACTCACGCGCACAGCAGAGCGGAAGAGTGCGCGCCGGAACCTGTCAACAAGCGAAGCGGAGTGACTTCCGCAACAGTGAGAGCACTCCAATGACGCAGCGGCACTGTCAAAATAAAAGTCATGACGAGCTGAGATGGACTGCTCTTAATATAACTGCTTTTAATACGTAATACCTAGATATTTAAATTGAATTCAAATAAATTACTATACTATGTAATTGTATTTTAAGTGTATAATGTGTGTAAAACATACTTTTATACACATTGCTAGATGAAATAATAAACATATATGTATATGTGCTCGAAAATAAATATAGCATTACAAAGAGTTTTAGAGGCATTAACAGAGTTTGGCATACCACAACTCAAAAGATGAACTTTGATTCAGTTCAGGACCTTTGAGTGGGTTCGTGAATCGTGTGATTCAGTTCAGGACTTTAGAACAGGTTCACGAATCGGTTCGCGAATCATTTGACCTTAGAGTGGGTTCGCGAATCGGTTCGCGAATCATTTGATCCAGTTCGGGACTTTAGAGTGGGTTCGCGAATCGGTTCGCAAAACATTTGATTCAATTCGGGACCTTAGAGTGTGTTCGCGAATCTGTTCGCGAATCATTTGATTCAGTTCGGGACCTTAGAGTGTGTTCGCGAATCGGTTCGCGAATCATTTGATCCAGTTCGGGACTTTAGAGTGGGTTCGCGAATCGGTTCGCGAATCATTTGATCCAGTTCGGGACTTTAGAGTGGGTTCGCGAATCGGTTCGCAAAACATTTGATTCAATTCGGGACCTTAGAGTGTGTTCGCGAATCTGTTCGCGAATCATTTGATTCAGTTCGGGACCTTAAGAGTGTGTTCGCGAATCAGTTCGCGAATCATTTGATCCAGTTCAGGACTTTAGAGTGTGTTCGCGAATCTGTTCGCGAATCATTTGATTCAGTTCGGGACCTTAGAGTGTGTTCGCGAATCGGTTTGTGAATCATTTGATTCGATTCGGGACTTTAGAAGGGGTTCACGAATCGTTTGATTCAGTTCGGGACTTTAGAGTGGGTTCACAAATCGGTTTGTGAATCATTTGATTCGATTCGGGACTTTAGAAGGGGTTCACGAATCGTTTGATTCAGTTCAGGACTTTAGAATGGGTTTACGAATCGGTTCGCGAATCATTTGATCCAGTTCGGGACTTTAGAGTGGGTTTGCGAATCGATTCAAGAATCATTTGATTCAGTTCGGGACCTTAGAGTGTGTTCGCGAATCGGTTTGTGAATCATTTGATTCGATTCGGGACTTTAGAAGGGGTTCACGAATCGTTTGATTCAGTTCGGGACTTTAGAGTGGGTTCACGAATCGGTTCGCGAATCATTTGATCCAGTTCGGGACTTTAGAGTGGGTTCGCGAATCAATTCGGTTCGGTTCAAGAATCATTTGATTCAGTTCGCGAATCAATTCGCGAATCATTTGATCCAGTTCGGGACCTTAGAGTGTGTTCGCGAATCGGTTTGTGAATCATTTGATTCGATTCGGGACTTTAGAAGGGGTTCACGAATCGTTTGATTCAGTTCGGGACTTTAGAGTGGGTTCACGAATCAATTCGGTTCGGTTCAAGAATCATTTGATTCAGTTCGCGAATCAATTCGCGAATCATTTGATCCAGTTCGGGACCTTAGAGTGTGTTCGCGAATCGGTTTGTGAATCATTTGATTCGATTCGGGACTTTAGAAGGGGTTCACGAATCGTTTGATTCAGTTCGGGACTTTAGAGTGGGTTCACGAATCAGTTCGCAAATCATTTGATCCAGTTCGGGACTTTAGAGTGGGTTCGCGAATCGGTTCAAGAATCATTTGATTCAGTTCGGGACTTTAGAGTGGGTTCATGAATCGGTTCGCGAAACATTTGATTCAATTCGGGACCTAAGAGTGTGTTCGCGAATCGGTTCGCGAATCATTTGATTCAGTTCGGGACCTAAGAGTGTGTTCGTGAATCGGTTCGTGAATCATTTGATTCGATTCGGGACTTTAGAAGGGGTTCACGAATCGTTTGATTCATTTCGGGACCTAAGAGTGGGTTCGCGAATCGGTTCGCGAATCATTTGATTCATTTCGGGACTTTTGAGTGGGTTTGCGAATCGGTTCGCGAATCATTTGATTCAGTTCGGTAGTGTGTTCGCGAATCGGTTCGTGAGTCATTTGATTCAATTCGGGACTTTAGAGTGGGTTTGCGAATCGGTTCGCGAATCATTTGATTCAATTCAGGACCTAATAGTGGGTTCGCGAATCGGTTCGCGAATCATTTGATTCATTTCGGGACCTTAGAGTGTGTTCCTGAATCGGTTTGCGAATCATTTGATTCATTTCGGGACCTAATAGTGGGTTCGCGAATCGGTTCGCGAATCATTTGATTCATTTCGGGACTTTAGAGTGGGTTTGCGAATCGGTTCGCGAATCATTTGATTCCGTTTGGTACCTTAGTGTGTTCGCGAATCGGTTCGTGAATCATTTGATTCGATTCGGGACTTAGAAGGGGTTCGCGAATCGTTTGATTCAGTTCGGGACCTTAGAGTGGATTCCCGAATCGGTTCGTGAATCATTTAATTCGATTCGGGACTTTAGAAGGGGTTCGCGAATCGTTTGATTCATTGTGTTCGCGAATCGGTTTGCGAATCATTTGATTCAGTTCGGGACTTTAAAAGGGGTTCGCGAATCATTTGATTCGATTCAGGACTTTAGAACAGATTCGCGATTCATTTGATTCAGTTCATTATCGCAAGATGATGTATGTCTAGTCTATAGTTTATAGTTTTCACCTAATTTCAGATCAGCTTCACATTTTAAGACATTTTAATTAGACATTTATAGTTAAAATGAACAATAATAGTTAAACAAGTCTTATTTTTTCTGTTTAGCGGATCCATCCATAGAAAACAAAATAGATATAAGAGCAAATATTGTACAGATACTTGATATTTAAAGGTATTAGAGTATTAGTTCATTACATTTAATACATTAAACAGTCAGGTTTGTAAACGCTGTTTATGTTTGCCTGAGTTTTAATTGCATTTACAGTCTCTGACCAGCAGGCGTCACCAGTGTAACAAGCTTTGAGCGCTTCCAAACAATCCTTTTGTAAAGCAATTAGTTCATTTACAATCACATTTACATAATACGTTTATGTACAGTTGATTCAAAGCTTCGAAAACGATCTCTTCTACCATTATAGTGTTTACATGAGCCAAAGTTTATCACAATGTTGCAAAAATCCTGTGCGTCTGCTGTGCATGTAAATACAGCCAATGTTTTTATTCTTCAAACGAACTGGATTTATTTGACCATGATCCACATGATGGCGCTCAATGGAACACATTAACATTCTGTAGTTCTAAAACACATATTTGTAAGTAGCCTGAATATGAAAGAGCTGATGGTCATTTGTTCATCAGCAGGGTTTTTTTTTCTCTCTGAAGAATGTTATTGATTTCTAAGACTGAACAAAAATTCCGTTTTTCATCAAAAAAATTTTATTGTTGTCTGCATATGAAGGTAATTTAGAGAGAGATCTACCAGTAAATATGAAGTGAATCAAATGTTTTGATGAAAGTGAACCCATTGAATAAAGCGGGTCAATCCAAACTGCAATAGGGGAGGCGTATTGATAAAAATCAATAAACACAAAAACATGATATCTATTATCTCTCATATATTAGTTTGTTATAGTAGTGATACATTAGTAAAGTCTACTTCATATCTTAAAGTGCAGGTTTAGATGAGAGTTTGTGCAGTAATGCTGTAATTGCGCTCCGCGGATCCCCCATCTGTGCGCCAGTGGTAGCGTCCATTAAAGTTCTGAATGTATAAAAGCTTGAACCCCATCAGACTGACTCCAACAGAACAACAGCACCGAAGATGGAGCAGACCGAAGTAATGAAGCCAGAAACTCTGGAGGATCTGATCAGAATTCTCCATAAGATCTTTGAAAGTGACAACGTCAATGTGGAGGAGGTGCAGAACATCATGGAATCCTATGAAAGTAACCCTCAGGAGTGGATGAAATTTGCTAAATTTGACCAGTACAGGTAATTATTATTATTACTATCATTAATGATAATACTTTTCTCAGAATAATTATTTTAGCCAGTTTTCGTCATTAAGGTTTGTTTATTAGGTAGTTTGTTTTTACCATAACTAAACATGCAAATAAAGTGAAGACAAACAAAATGTACATTTTATGTTTCAAACTGTCTGATGTAAACACAAACACAAACAGAAAGGACTGCTGACGTGAACGTGATTTGAGTTTTAATCAACTTGGAATCCAAACATCGCTCAAATAGTTTCTTCTTTTAGTTCAGATATAAAAGAGCATTCCAGTGCCTCGTATAATTATAGGCCTACTATTGGACTTGAATCAAATGTCCAGTTTTGTCTCGTTTGTGAGTGGATGCGATGCTGGAGTTTTTCCTCCGCTGATGTTTTGCCAGTGGGCGTGGCTTCGCCTCAGGGGGCGGGGATGAAGCGGGCCAATCAGAGCGCGGCTCCTGGCTCACACCCCGCTGTCCTGCGGTTTCATCAAACATTCCCGCAGATAAACACAGTCCTGCATCACATTCAGGATTTCTGGATTGTTCGATGATCAGTGTTAGGGGTGATACAAGTAACGCAAGTTACATAATAATAATAATACATAATAATATTATTTATTCCAAGAAACTAAAGTAACGCATTGCTATTTAATTGACAAGAAAATATCTGAGTTACTTTTCCCCCATTTATTGATGAAAAGCTCTCCTGTCCCCATGTTGAGAGAAATTGTAAGATGTTCCTTTAGTTCTAGAATAAATGTGAACATGCATTAATTCATCTCACTCACTCAAAAACAGATACAGTGTTCTTCAAAATGAACGAAAACACTGAAATTCAACGCAAACCTGCAATAATTAAATATGTTCAATAATACAAATATCCTTTATGTATTTAACCCCATTTTAATAACCAATGTCTTTGCTGCCGACCTTCGATGATCCAATTCATCCGTACTAATAAGCAGAAATTACTCAAGATAATCTAACATTTGTTTACTTTTCTCTAAGCCTGAGGCTTTTGGTGTGAAAGGGCTTTTACATTTGCCAAAAAAAATAGAACTTTATATATTAAAAACAAACAAGCAAGCCCTGCCCAGATTTAAAAAGTAACGCAAAAGTAATGTAATTAGTTGCATTTTTAGGGAGTAACTCAACATTGCAATGCATTACTTTTAAAACTCAGTTCACTGAAATGAAAATGCAATAGTATTAATGTTCAAAATGATGCAAGCAGGATGTGTTGCATTTATCAGCAACAACAACAACAAACAGTAACTGTAATAATGAATGATTATGAAGTCCCATACAGCAAGGATACAATTTTTAAAGAGCAAATAAAAAATCTCTGAGTCTTTTTATTTTACTGACTGATTAAACTTCCTTCACTGTGTTTCTAGATACACCAGGAATCTTGTGGATGAGGGAAATGGAAAGTTCAACCTGATGATCTTGTGCTGGGGCGAAGGACACGGCAGGTACGGCTCATTCACACTGATGTTCATGTAGAAATCACACCTTGTGTTCGGTCTGTATTTACCTGTTGAACTGAAGAAGCCTGAAATCACGAGTGGATCGATAACTGAACATGCGTCAATGAATTAGAGATATTAACAGACTGATAATGGCCTGATAGTAGAGTCCAATGTCTTGTGATTAGTCAAGTCATAAAGACAGATAATACACCCAAAGCCTTTAATAAATGCAAAGCGGAGCAGATTAAATTATTGATAAAATAACGCTGTCAGCTCTTGAAGCATAAGCTATTGTTCACTGTTCATTATTCACAGAAAAATGTCATTCAGTGTGACAATACTTCTTATAACAAAACATCTCGTCTGGTGTATTTAGAACAGAATCATTAATGAGAGTAAAGTTCAGCCTAGTTCTAAAATACTAATTCATTGTGATTTTAAATCTTTACCAGGCTTTGCTTCAAACCAGTAGATTTGACACATTTATCAGGAAGACGTTTTTAATAATTTACAATATCATAAAATTAAGTATTATCACTTATTATTCGACATATGTGACTCTGGACCACAAAACCTTAAGAAGTCATAAGTAGCTCAGGTATATTTGTAGCAATAGCCAACAATACATTGTATGGGTTAAAATTATCGATTTTTCTTTTATGCCAAAAATCATTAGGATATTAAGATCATGTTCCATGAAGATATTTTGTACATTTCCTACTGTAAATATATCAAAACTTAATTATTGATTAGTAATATGCATTTCTAAGAACTTCATTTGGACAGCTTTAAAGGTGATTTTCTCAATATTTGGATTTTTTGCACCCTCAGATTGCTAAATGTGGTCCTAACAAACCATATATCAATGCAAAGCTTATTTATTCCGATTGCAGATGTATAAACAACTATAATCAGTTTTAAAAAGTTTTGTGTTGCAGGGTGACATATTTAAAAAGTGCATATCAAAATAAGTATATTTAAATTTTACATGAATGTGTTTTTTTTATTAAACATTATTTCACACATATTTTGCCTTTTTTTTCACAAAAGTTATTTCAATCATTAAAGTAGACACTTGACTTGCGTTTATGATGCTTTTGTGTGTATAAAATCACTTTCATCAATTTAATTTGATGCAGAAATTCATTTCATCTTTGAGTATCTTTAACTTAAAAACTCAAGTTGACATTGGTTAAATTATTGTGTTTTGAGTTAAAGTCAATGTTGGGGGTAACGCATTACAAGTCACGCAAGTTACGTAATAATATGACTTTTTCCAAGTAACTAGTAAAGCAACACTTTACTTTTTAATTGACAAGAAAATATCTGAGCTACTTCCCCCTCATTTATTGATTAAAAGCTCTCCTGTCCTCATGTTGAGAGAAATCATGTGTAAGATGTTACTTTAGTTCTAGAATAAATGTGAACATGCATTAATTCATCTCACTCACTAAAAAACAGATACAGTGTTCTTCAAAATGAACAAAAACCTGCAATAATTAAATATGTTCAATAATACAAATATCCTTTATGTATTTAATCCCATTTTATTAACCGATGTCTTTGCTGCCGACCTTCGATGATCCAATTCATCCATACTAATAAGAAGAAATTACTCAAGATATTCTAACATTTGTTTTATTGCTGAAGAGTTGACATTTGTTCTTCTGTGGTCTACTGTACAGACGTCGATTTACTTTTCTCTAAACCTGAGGCTTTTGGTGTGAAAAGGCTTTTACTTTTGACAAAAATAGAACTTTTTATATTAAAAACAAGCAAGCCCTGCCCAGATTTAAAAAGTAACGCAAAAGTAACGTAACGCATTACTTTCCATAAAAGTAACTAAGTAACATAATTAGCTACTTTTTTAGGGAGTAACTCAATATTGTAACGCATTACTTTTAAAAGTAACTTTCCCCAACGCTGGTTAAAGTAAATTATTGAGTTAAAGTAATGAAAAGGCTATGCTGATGGTATCAATGTGTCGTAAAGAAGCAGAGAAACGCTCATAGTTTGTGTTATTGTGTGAGTGTTGTGTTTTTCTGAGTTGGCCTGTGTCTGGCACCATTGCAGCAGTATCCACGATCACACGGACTCGCACTGCTTCCTGAAGCTCCTGCAGGGTCAGCTGAAGGAGACGCTCTTCGACTGGCCCGACCGCAAGCTCCCCGGCGGCATGGTGCAGAAATCACAGCAGGTCCTGCTGGAGAACCAGTGCGCCTACATCAACGGTGAGGACAGGAACACACACTCATGATAGAACCCTGACTCCCGATCGATGGGCCGCGTGACGTGGAGCCGTCGGGTCTGAAGTGCAGCGAATATCAGCTGAATAGAGTCTGATGCAAGAGTCACATGATTCTCCATGTGTTTCAGACTCCATCGGTCTCCATCGGGTGGAGAACGTGAGCCACACGGAGACGGCCGTCAGTCTGCACCTCTACAGTCCGCCCTTCCAGACGTGCCAGACGTTCGACCAGCGCACCGGACACCGCAACCCCGTCAAGATGACCTTCTGGAGCAAATTCGGCGAGAGGACGCCCTTTGTAAGTCTGCATCAATCTCTGGTTTTCATCTTCATGCACCGCAGTAGCTGTGTTTCCATCCATGTGCATTACTTAGAAAAATACTGGATGGAAATGCCAAGATGTGCGTACAATCTTAAAATGCACATAAAAAAATAATGAGGTGAAAATTTGTGTTCACAAACATCAGGCATCCAAACAAAACATAACATAACAGCGTTTGTTATTGCATTTCATATGCCAATCATTTATCATGTAGGGAAACAGAGTACACCAGTGATGTTGATATGAAGTGATGTTTTTGTTGCCATATTCTAAATAAATTATTCTGGTCACACTTGAGATTAGGGTCCGATTCTCAGTATTTACCAACTATGAACTGACTTTTGCCTCACTATACTCCTAATTACTGCTTAGTAATATTTAGTACAGTAGTTGTTATGTTTAAGAATTGAGGATTTAGAAAGAGGTCTTACAGAATAAGACATTAATATGTGTTTTTTCAAGTGATAATAAACAGCTAAAATCCAAGTAATATTCATGCTAATAACCTACTAGTTAACAGTGAGAATTGTACAATAAAGTGTTACCAATATTCTAATTAACTCACTAAAGTATTTAAAGTGTGAAAGGTACATAAAAAGCACGCATTTTAGGCTTAGACTTTACATTTTGACGTTAAATCCACTTTTGTATTGTATATAAATGTTCTGGAGTTTCTACACAGTATTAAGTTCAGTTTCATAAGAAGTAACTCTTGAAGGGAATTAGTTAGTCACTAGTTAC
The DNA here is from genome assembly GCF_049309525.1 of Garra rufa. Taxonomy (NCBI): domain Eukaryota; kingdom Metazoa; phylum Chordata; class Actinopteri; order Cypriniformes; family Cyprinidae; genus Garra; species Garra rufa. The sequence continues at coordinate 45,490,301 of NC_133375.1, forward strand.
ACCCAGCACTGATCGGATGGAAACACTTGAATGAATGTTTGCTTAAAAATGTGAACTCCTAACCCAGGGTTATTATAGTAAACTAAAACCAAAAACAAAAACAAGATTGTTACTTAGAATGTAACAAATTACATGTGTAGGACATGTGTCGTAATTAATAACTGTACAGTAACTGTACATAATGTTGAAGATGGAATTAGTGCCGAGTACATGATTTTTTAGAGTATCTTACGCAACACTGACTGAAATGACAAAAATCTTACACTTATGTAATTTCAACGAGTTAACAAGCCATCATTTCTCATTTTCATATAGTTTCATGTTTCATTAGGTTGGCTTGAGAAACTCAAACTTAAACTCCCAGAATCCCTTGAGACTCAAGCTTCCCTTCTATCTACTATTTCTAATCCATTCCAACTTACATTCTATCGAATATTTATCATCTATTCAACCATCTAGCCTAGCCTAGCAACTACAGTCATGCTAGTAACTTGATAATCATGCTAGAAACACGCTAGCAACTTGCTAATCATGCTAGAAACATTTTAGCAACTTGCTAATCACGCTAGAAACATGCTAACAACTTGCTAATCATGCTAGAAACATACTAAACATGCTAGAAACATACTAAACATGCTAGAAAAATGTTAAGATCATGTTAACCACATTTTAATCATGCTAGAAACATACTAACAACATGCTAGCAACTTGCTAATCACGTTAGAAACAAGCTAGCAACTTGCTAATCATGCAAGTAACATGTTAATTATGCTAGAAACATGCTAAAAACATGCTAGCAACTTGCTAATCATGCTAGAAACATGTAAATAATGCAAGTAACATGTAAATCATGCTAGAAATATGTTAGCAACTTGCTAATCACGCTAGAAACATGCTAATCATGCTAGAAACATGTTAATAATGCAAGTAACATGTTAATTATGCTAGAAACATGCTAAAAACATGCTAGCAACTTGCTAATCATGCTAGAAACATGTTAATAATGCAAGTAACATGTTAATTATGCTAGAAACATGCTAAAAGCATGCTAGCAACTTGCTAATCACGCTAGAAACATGCTAATCATGCTAGAAACATACTAAACATGCTAGAAAAATGTTAAGATCATGTTAACCACATTCTAATCATGCTAGCAACATGCTAATTATGCCAGAAACATGCTAACAACATGCTAGCAACTTGCTAATCACGTTAGAAACAAGCTAGCAACTTGCTAATCATGCTAGAAACATGGTAATAATGCTAGAAACATGCTAAAACATTCTAGTAACTTGCTAATCATGCTAGAAACGTACTAAACATGCTAGAAAAATAAAATCATGTTAACCACATTCTAATCATGCTAGCAACATGCTAATCATCTAATCTATCTATATAAAATTCAAAACTTTGCAGCTGCTTTAAACTTTCAAGCCAGGCTTTCTCAAGCTAACCTAACATTTGTCTCGACCAGCCCTTTTTATGTAGTTTAGTTTGATGTACTAAAATAAAAAATATGTAGACACATTAAAAACAACAAAAGCTAATAAAAGAAATAAAAAGGGGCCAAAAACGACTGCGTTTTTAACTCTAATCAACATGAAAGCCAAAAAAAACAACAGCAAGAAGTACATGAATAAAACCTGAAAGACGTTAAGTGTCGTTATTTGGAGTTAATATTTGTTGATCTGCAGATAAGCGTTGAGGGTGTGATGGTTGTGTGTTAGTCAGTGCAGTAATTCATTCAGTAATGAAGTTTGCTGTGATGCTGTGTTGTGTTCAGTCAGAAAGAACTGCATGTTCTCGCAGCGCAGCCAACATTCCTCCACCTCTGGAGCGTTACAGCCTCGCAGCGTTTGTAGTGACGTAACGCCTGTGCTGTCCATCGGCTCCTGCAGATGTATGGAGGGTATAATGTCTTCCACATGTGCTCCACATCTGCCAAACACACCGCACTTATCTCCATACAGCGCTTGCATAAGTTTACCTTGACCAAAGCTCTGTCTGGACAGAATAGTTTCAACATCAGCCTGTACTTTGATAAGATAAGACACCGAACCACCAATCGGGCGTCCGACTCGCTCGTCCGCTTTAGAGAGAGTGTCTTTATCTGTTGATTAGGAGCCGCTGCATTAGTTTGACTGCTTCTCTGCCGTTTTCTTACAGGAAACCACCGTTTCACAGGAGAACAACTGAGACGGCGGGAGACACCACGGCGCCTGGCGGAAATTTCCACATTAAATTGAACTCGCAGTGATGTTTAAAACTTGATCCAACTCTTTTTTAAGATTCGCAAAGGACAGAGGGAAGTAATGCTGGTAATTCAAGTCTCTTAATCGTGGCCTAGTTTAGCGCTGGCGAGCGCCGCCGGATGAGGCCGAAGGTCTGAATAGATGCATTAGTCGAGCCGCGCGTCAATCTGCTCTTTGTTGTGGAGAAGAGGCCGTTCTCCCAGCATTCCTGTGTGTCTGTGACCTGTGTAATCACGCTTTTGTACGGTTACGGGACGAGAGCCGCGGGTTGAAGTGTGTAATTTATGAGAAGAATCTGTTTGTTCACTCGAATGAAAGAGCTGTCCTCTACCGGCCTCCGCTTCGGCAGAACCCCATGTGCCTCTCATCTCCACACGCTCTTTCATTCGATTTCCAGATCAACATTTGCATCGAAGAGTTTATTTTTATGAATCTTGCTGTCAATAATCGATGTCTCGTGGAACAAATCCGCTCTCTGCATTTGTAAACTGGAGCTTTTATTTAAAATGGACCTGAATCTTAGCTGGAATTTAGTTTTTGTCTTAACGTTGAAGTAAATAAAATGTTTCCCAAATGTTGCTGTTTGAGTTCATATCTGCATGATTTCTGCATCAACACTATGAAATTCTACTAATATGAGTTTGGCTTCTTGCATTTACACTGATGCATTTTATCCAAAGTGAATTACACTGCTTTAAACTTATACATGTTATCAGTTTTTGCTGCCCAAGGCATCAAATCGACTAATTTTCATCCTTGTTTCATCTTTACACACTACATACTGGAATGCATTTAGCTAACTAACACTAAAACTATTTATTTATTTATTTGAAAATTAAATAACTAGTAAAGTAACAAATGCACTACAAGTAACAGGAATTATGTAATCAGATTACTTTTCCAAGTAACTAATAAAATGAAGGCATTACAAGTAATGTGAGTAATGTAATCAGATTACTTTTCACGTAACTAGTAAAGTAACAAATGCATTACAAATGATGTGAGTAATGTAATCAGATTACTTTTCCAAGTAAGTAGTAAAGTAACTAGTAAAGTAACAAACACATTACAAGTAATGTGAGTAATGTAATCAGATTACTTTTCCAAGTAACTAGTAAAATGATGAAGGCATTACAAGTAATGTGAGTAATGTAATCAGATTACTTTTCCAAGTAACTAATAAAATGAAGGCATTACAAGTAATGTGAGTAATGTAATCAGATTACTTTTCACGTAACTAGTAAAGTAACAAATGCATTACAAATGATGTGAGTAATGTAATCAGATTACTTTTCCAAGTAAGTAGTAAAGTAACTAGTAAAGTAACAAACACATTACAAGTAATGTGAGTAATGTAATCAGATTACTTTTCCAAGTAACTAGTAAAATGATGAAGGCATTACAAGTAATGTGAGTAATGTAATCAGATTACTTTTCCAAGTAACTAATAAAATGAAGGCATTACAAGTAATGTGAGTAATGTAATCAGATTACTTTTCACGTAACTAGTAAAGTAACAAATGCATTACAAATGATGTGAGTAATGTAATCAGATTACTTTTCCAAGTAAGTAGTAAAGTAACTAGTAAAGTAACAAACACATTACAAGTAATGTGAGTAATGTAATCAGATTACTTTTCCAAGTAACTAGTAAAATGATGAAGGCATTACAAGTAATGTGAGTAATGTAATCAGATTACTTTTCCAAGTAACTAGTAAAATGATGAAGGCATTACAAGTAATGTGAGTAATGTAATCAGATTACTTTTCACGTAACTAGTAAAGTAACAAACGCATTACAAGTAATGTGAGTAATGTAATCAGATTACTTTTCACGTAACTAGTAAAGTAACAAACGCATTACAAGTAATGTAAGTAATGTAATCAGATTACTTTTCACGTAACTAGTAAAGTAACAAACGCATTACAAGTAATGTGAGTAATGTAATCAGATTACTTTTCCAAATAAGTAAAGTAACTAGTAAAGTAACAAATGCATTACAAGTAATGTGAGTAATGTAATCAGATTACTTTTCCAAGTAAGTAATGTAACCAGTAAAGTAACAAATGCATTACAAGTAATGTGAGTAATGTAATCAGATTACTTTTCCAAGTAAGTAATGTAACCAGTAAAGTAACAAATGCATTACAAGTAATGTGAGTAATGTAATCAGATTACTTTTCCAAGTAAGTAATGTAACCAGTAAAGTAACAAATGCATTACAAGTAATGTGAGTAATGTAATCAGATTACTTTTCCAAATAAGTAAAGTAACTAGTAAAGTAACAAATGCATTACAAGTAATGTGAGTAATGTAATCAGATTACTTTTCCAAGTAAGTTATGTAACCAGTAAAGTAACAAATGCATTACAAGTAATGTGAGTAATGTAATCAGATTACTTTTCCATGTAAAGTAACTAGTAAAGAAACAAATGCATTACAAATAATGTGAGTAATGTAATCAGATTACTTTTCCAAGTAAGTAGTAAAGTAACTAGTAAAGTAACAAACACATTACAAGTAATGTGAGTAATGTAATCAGATTACTTTTCCAAATAAGTAAAGTAACTAGTAAAGTAACAAATGCATTACAAGTAATGTGAGTAATGTAATCAGATTACTTTTCCATGTAAAGTAACTAGTAAAGAAACAAATGCATTACAAATAATGTGAGTAATGTAATCAGATTACTTTTCCAAGTAAGTAGTAAAGTAACTAGTAAAGTAACAAACACATTACAAGTAATGTGAGTAATGTAATCAGATTACTTTTCCAAATAAGTAAAGTAACTAGTAAAGTAACAAATGCATTACAATAATGTGAGTACTGTAATCAGATTACTTTTCCAAGTAAAGTAACTAGTAAAGTAACAAATGCATTACAAGTAATGTGAGTAATGTAATCAGATTACTTTTCCAAGTAAGTAGTAAAGTAACTAGTAAAGTAACAAATGCATTACAAATAATGTGAGTAATGTAATCAGATTACTTTTCCAAGTAAGTAGTAAAGTAACCAGTAAAGTAACAAATGCATTACAAGTAATGTGAGTAATGTAATCAGATTACTTTTCACGTAACTAGTAAAGTAACAAATGCATTACAAGTAATGTGAGTAATGTAATCAGATTACTTTTCCAAGTAAGTAGTAAAGTAACTAGTAAAGTAACAAATGCATTACAAGTAATGTGAGTTATGTAATCAGATTACTTTTCCAAGTAAAGTAACCAGTAAAGTAACAAATGCATTACAAGTAATGAGTAATGTAATCAGATTACTTTTCCAAGTAAAGTAACCAGTAAAGTAACAAATGCATTACAAGTAATGCGAGTAATGTAATCAGATTACTTTTCCAAGTAAAGTATCTAGTAAAGTAACAAATGCATTACAAGTAATGTGAGTTATGTAATCAGATTACTTTTCACGTAACTAGTAAAGTAATAAATGCATTGATTACTTTTCCGAGTAAGTAGTAAAGTAACTAGTAAAGTAACAAATGCATTACAAGTAATGTGAGTTATGTAATCAGATTACTTTTCCAAGTAAAGTAACCAGTAAAGTAACAAATGCATTACAAGTAATGAGTAATGTAATCAGATTACTTTTCCAAGTAAAGTAACCAATGCATTACAAATAATGTGAGTAATGTAATTAGATTACTTTTCACGTAACTAGTAAAGTAACAAATGCATTACAAGTAATGTGAGTAATGTAATCAGATTACTTTTCACGTAACTAGTAAAGTAACAAATGCATTACAAGTAATGAGTAATGTAATCAGATTACTTTTCCAAGTAAAGTAACCAGTAAAGTAACAAATGCATTACAAGTAATGTGAGTAATGTAATCAGATTACTTTTCACGTAACTAGTAAAGTAACAAATGCATTACAAGTAATGTGAGTAATGTAATCAGATTACTTTTCCAAGTAAGTAGTAAAGTAACTAGTAAAGTAACAAATGCATTACAAGTAATGTGAGTAATGTAATCAGATTACTTTTCACGTAACTAGTAAAGTAACAAATGCATTACAAATAATTTGAGTAATGTAATTAGATTACTTTTCACGTAAATAGCAAAGTAACAAATGCATTACAAGTAATGTGAGTAATGTAATCAGATTACTTTTCCAAGTAAGTTATGTAACCAGTAAAGTAACAAATGCATTACAAGTAATGTGAGTAATGTAATCAGATTACTTTTCCATGTAAAGTAACTAGTAAAGAAACAAATGCATTACAAATAATGTGAGTAATGTAATCAGATTACTTTTCCAAGTAAGTAGTAAAGTAACTAGTAAAGTAACAAATGCATTACAAGTAATGTGAGTAATGTAATCAGATTACTTTTCACGTAACTAGTAAAGTAACAAATGCATTACAAGTAATGTGAGTAAAGTAATCAGATTACTTTTCACGTAACTAGTAAAGTAACAAATGCATTACAAGTAATGTGAGTAAAGTAATCAGATTACTTTTCACGTAACTAGTAAAGTAACAAATGCATTACAAGTAATGTGAGTAATGTAATCAGATTACTTTTCACGTAACTAGTAAAGTAACAAATGCATTACAAGTAATGTGAGTGAAGTAATCAGATTACTTTTCACGTAACTAGTAAAGTAACAAATGCATTACAAGTAATGTGAGTAAAGTAATCAGATTACTTTTCACGTAACTAGTAAAGTAACAAATGCATTACAAGTAATGTGAGTTATGTTATCAGATTACTTTTCACGTAACTAGTAAAGTAACAAATGCATTACAAGTAATGTGAGTAAAGTAATCAGATTACTTTTCACGTAACTAGTAAAGTAACAAATGCATTACAAGTAATGTGAGTAATGTAATTAGATTACTTTTCACGTAACTAGTAAAGTAACAAATGCATTACAAGTAATGTGAGTAATGTAATCAGATTACTTTTCACGTAACTAGTAAAGTAACAAATGCATTACAAGTAATGTGAGTAATGTAATCAGATTACTTTTCCAAGTAAGTAGTAAAGTAACTAGTAAAGTAACAAATGCATTACAAATAATGTGAGTAATGTAATTAGATTACTTTTCACGTAACTAGTAAAGTAACAAATGCATTACAAGTAATGTGAGTAATGTAATCAGATTACTTTTCGATTAACGATTTTAAAAATTAATTTATATACTAAAACTAAAATAAATGAAAAAAACTATATAGACATATTTAAACACAACAAAATGACTAAAACTTTAACTAAAATTAACATTGATTCAATTCAAAATATGAACAAAAATCATAATATTATCTCAATGACACGTTGCATTTTTCTTTTTTTTAACTCTTTAAGCCCCAGCATAAATGATTAAGATCAGCTTGCATGTAAGGACACACTAAAACACCACAGATCAGATCAATCAGAAGAGTGAATATGAACAAATCCTGGAGTTTCAGTTAATAAAATGCATTAATGAAAAGTGTGAACGATGTGGATTCTGCAGCTACGTGACTGACACGATCTGATCGACTTGTTTCTCAGCTTTTTTGAGCTAACAGCCTTCCAGAAGTTTCTGAGATTCGTGTCAATGCATGTCTGCAGGCGTCTGCCAGATTCTTCTTTCACACTCGTGGGCTTCAGGGAGCTCCTATAGATCATATTTTCCATGATGGTGGCCAGGAATGAACACACAGCTGCAGGGGAAATGAGGGAGATTAGAATGTAAAGCATCAGTTCAATGAAAAAAAATCTGCAGATTCCTATACAGTTTTTTTTTATAGTCGTTTGTCATTTTTTCAAAATCTCTTCACACAGTTCTCCTTATCAAATGTCATTTTGGCACAGCAGTGAATTTCACGTTCAAAATGCATTAAAAGCACTTCATACAGTCTCAGATCAACTCATTCTCCATAACAAATAACAAACAAACACACTCATTATCCCTCATTATAACTCATAAAACTGTGAATCAATCATTACATAATAAGAATCTCTACTGTTTATAATTCACTGCAGTAAATGTTACATAGTTCATATACATTACTGTAAATAATTATTCCTATGTTTTGCCCCTTGATATAGATGGTAATGAAATTGAAAGACTAACACTGTAGGTGTTCAACTATATTGCATTGCATTGATAGAATTTTATTCATTCGGAATATATTGCTAATATGATGTTACTGTAAAAATGTAGCAGACTGCTGTCTTATTCATTTGGTTTGAACTATTATAGGTTTTGAAAGTGTGTGTATATGCCCTGTATGGTTTATTGGGTTTTGTTGTTTTTGTGTGATTTGAAAGATGTTTTCATTAAATGCATTGTGTGCCAAAGCAATGATAAATGATGTAGTTTATCCACAATCATGCTGCTGAGCTTTAAAATAGATGTGTTCTAGTGATTGTAAAAAACTGTAATTCATCCCAAACTGATGAAAAACACCAGCACTGAATAACAATATGTATGTTTCTCCATTACTTCTCATCAAAATTATTTATTATTTATTTATTTATTAAGTTACACGAACTCATTCAACTCAATTTTTTAAGCTAGTTTAATATATTTTAAGTTAAATTGCCAATTTGATAATGCCATTTAATGCAGCAGCTGAGCTAAAGTTTTGCAGTTAAAGTAGGTGGAGATTTTTTACAGTGTGTTATCATTGTTTATGATGTCCTTGACTTCCTGTAGTGTCTGGAAGGTTCTGCTGAGTGTGATTCTGTGGTTTGCATTAATGCTGTTTATTCACATACTGTGCTCTCTCCAAAGGTGGAGTTGCGTAAGATGCGTAACTGGTGCTTTTGACTTGCTCCCGCTGCATTAATAATGTGCCAACAAAATCAACACAAGCAGGAACCTTGAGCCCACTGAGAACAGGAATTCAGTCACGTATTGCCCCACATTACCACCAGAATGACCGACAAACCTCTCTGAGCCTCTGGGATACAGACACGCGGCTCCCGCCGGACCGGACCGCTGTTTGTCTGTCACTGACCTCTGCTGTAAAGGTCACGAGAAATGCTTTCATGGGTTTATAACCTCATTCTGCTGCTGCTGCTCATCAATGTTTTCAGCTCCTCCATCATTATCATATCTGTGAAAACACCCATAAAACATTACGACTGCGTTTATCTGCGTTTATCGCTCATTGTCTCTTCCTCTGGACGCACTTCACAGAAGCAGCAACTGTAACAAAGGTAGAAGACGTATTAATAACCACTCAGAGGAATAACTCATCAGCAGCAGCAGATAACACAAAATATTTATTGATCTGCTCTCAGTGTCTTTATCTGTTCATATCTGCAAGAAGAATAAACATTCACACTGTTACTAAATCATCAAATCATCCGCCGCTCTGTGTGTGTGTGTGTGTTTCAGAGTAATGAGCAGTTGTATAATCAATCACTTTTCCAAATAACTAGTAAAGCAACTAGTAAATTAACAAATGCATTACAAGTAATGCGAGTTATGTAATCATATTACATTTTTTTCAAGTAACTAGTAAAGTAATGGACGGATTACAAGTAACAAGTAAAGTAACAAATGCATTACAAGTAATGTGAGTTATGTAATCAGATTACTTTTTCAAGTAACTAGTAAAGTAATGAAGGCATTACAACTAACTAGTAATGTAACTAGTAAAGTAAGAAATGCATTATAAGTAATGTGAGTAATATAATCAGGTTACTTTTTCAAGTAAGTAGTAAAGTAACACAGTACATCTAAATTTACAAGAAAATATCTAAGTGTTTCACTTTTTCAAATAAGTAACAGCAGTTACTCTGTTTTCTCCTGACTGACTGCATGTTGAGAGTCAGAAGTGAGCTGTTGTGTGTGCTGTGTAAACAAGATGTTATTCTACTTCTAGTCTAAATGTTAACATGCATTTACTCATCTCACCTGCACAAACACCGATTCAATATTTCTCAAAGTTGATAAAAACAGTAAAATGCAAAGTCAGAATATGAGACAAACCTGCAAAAATAAAATGTTAAAGAACACAAATGTCCTTCATGTATTTAATCCTATTTTATTAAACAATGACTTTGCTGCTGACTTTTGATGATCCAGTTCAACCAGACTAATAATCTCAATAAATAAACAAATACAAATATTGCAATCCAGATAGACAGCACAGCTGAAAGGTTTGTTCGAGCTTCGCTTGTACTGTACAGACGTCAATTAAAATATCCTTCAGTCTGAGCTCATTCATTTCACTGTAAGTGTGAAAGGGTTTTTACATTTGCCAAAAATACAACTTTTTTAATATTAAAAACAAACAAACAAGCTCAGCTCAGATGAGAAGAAGTAACGCAAAAGTAATGCAACACATTACTTTCCAGAAAAAGTAACTCAGTAATGCAGTTAGTTACATTTTAGGGAGTAACGCAATATTGTAAAACATTACTTTTAAATGTAACATATGCACAACAGAGACAGTAAGATAAGGTTTGTGTGCGTGTATCCAGGTTTATAATGTTTATGAGGACACAAATGTGTATAATGACCTTGGTATTACAGTATAAATATGGTTTATGAATCTTCCTGTGCCTCATAAAACACCAAATGATGTTTTTTTGAGAATCTATAAGTGGCTGTAGTTTGTGTGAGGAGAAGGTTTAGGAGTAAGGGATAGAAATACAGTACAGTGGAAAAAACACTACCGACATGGAATGAACCTGTAATGAATGGAAAACCAGTGTGTGTCTAAACACGGTTTAATATGGTACAGTAGCTGTGTGTCTGTGTATCTCATAATGTGAGTAACAGTGACGTTAATAAGACAAACAGCTGTTTTTGACTCAAAGGAATTCAAATGGAAACAGGAGGACTTCAGTCGTCTTTATCATAGAGTCACAGCTCCAAAAATCACAAAACAAAAATGTGAGTTTAAGGACACAGACGTGAGATCAGGAGCCGTCTGTAAACCTTCACATGATCAGCAGTGGTTTGCCTGGATCTCTGGATCATATCCTTTGGTCTGAAGTCAATCGAAAAACAAACAAACACAAACAAGTAAATGTTTGACGGTTCACAGTGCAGGACGAGCTCCTGATGAACATCTGCTGTGATGAGAACAAGGGGTTTTATTGTTTATTTATGAATGCATCCTATTAATGCACAAACTGTGTTTCCAGTGGAAATGCAACATGAATTCACATTGCACTAAAACAGGAAGACTGTCTAATGCTCCCGATTAACATGTGTATCAAAGTAAAATGATGTGAGTGTCTGATGACACACTAGTGATGTCACACATGAACAAAAGAGCATCACACACTGGAAAACATCCATAATGATAATATGCTCTATGATATAATAAAAGCAATGCTTGTTACACAACTGTGTTTATTGGCAGTCATGGAGAATGAAGGTGTTTCTGCAGCAGACTACAGACTCAAATGCCACATCATCACAACAAACAGCTGCTGAATGCTGCTCTCTGCTGGTCTGATCGGCTCACAGATGCAGATGTTCCTACAGAGACACACCAGACACACTTCTCTCAATCACTGTGGCTTAATTCTACAATGAGATTTTTTTTTTCTCAAAACAGCATGACCACACTGCAAAAAATGCTTTTCTAGCTTAGATTTTTTGTCTTGTTTCCAACACATTTATTTGCACACATATGTTTTTTCCCATGCATTTGTTGGAGGTTGTTCCGACTCCAGATTTTCCTTTGATTATATCCTTGAACATATACTTGTTTAATTAATGACACTTAGCCTGCATTTTAAAATCTTGATAGTAAGAACACTATTTGAATATGGCAACTTAATATCATGCGCTACAATATTCCTATGAATAAATCTCTGACAGAGACTCCTCCCCTATCAGCCAATCACAGTGTGCATAGTTAATGAGCATGCTGACATCATCCATAGCAACGAAGTCAAGCCCGCCCCTTACTCAACTTAAAGGAGCTCACTTTCAGAACAAGAATTCACAGATTAATGTACTCTTCCCCTTGTCATCCAAGATGTTCATGTCTTTCTTTCTTCAGTCGTAAAGAAATGGTGTTTTTGAGGAAAACATTTCAGGATTTCTCTCCATATAATGGACTTCTATGGTGCCCCCAAGTCTAAACTTTCAAATTGCAGCTTCAAAGGGCTCTAAAAAAGGGTCTTATCTAACAGAATTATGGGTTATTTCCTAAAAAAATTCAATTTATATACTTTTTAACCTCAGATTCAAACAAATTCTTGTCTAGCTTGGCAAGACGACCATTTGAGATTAAAAAGTATATAAGTTGTAAATGTTTTTTGAAAATAACTCATCGTTTCGCTAGATAAGACTCTTCTTCCTCGGCTGGGATCGTTTAGAGTCCTTTGAAGCTGCATTTTGGAAGTTCAAACTCGGGTCACCATAGAAGTCCACTATATGGAGAGAAATCCTGAAATGTTTTCCTCAAGAAACAGAATTTCTTCACGACTGAAGAAAGAAAAACACAAACATCTTGGATGACAAGGGGGTGAGTACATTATCTGTAAATTCTTGTTCTGAAAGTGAACTACTCCTTTAAGACTTCTCTCTATTCCTTAGAAAACAAGCTAAAAAACTTTTACTGCTATTTAGGAGCACTCTTATTGCTAAGATCAAATGTTTTGTGAATACGGGCCCAGAGTAATACAATAGTCTAACTAACTAAATGGACAAAAAGTGTTTATTGTGGGTGATATCTCTCACTCTCCTGAACATTCTGTCATGTGTGAGATCCGTCATCCTCACATGCAGAATGATCCCAGCCAGTTATCCAAACCTGTCAGACATGCATATTCATAAATATCTATGATTGGAGTATGTGTGATGTTTGCTAAACTGGGAGACGATCTGCTCTAGTAATGAAATAGAAATCACGATCTCACCAATCAGGTTTGGAAGCACATCTATGGAGCTTGTCATTGTGTGTCTGCTTGTAGGACTGTTTGACTATTTATGTACGGAATGTGTAAAAACGGACATGCAAATGTATTTTTTTTTTCTGTTTACATGACGGTCAGTATTAACAAAAAAGCAGAACAAAAATGAAGTTATTTCTAGGGTTTGACTGCCATGGTGAAAAAATATCTCAACATTTTGACCAGTAACACTCACACAATGATAAAACACTATAATTTTGTTTTGGTGAGTTCCTACATTCTAAAGACATGCAGTAGAGTTGTGATTTCCCATAAAACAGAAGTGAATGAAAATGAATAAGACCTACCATACATTTCCTACCGTAAATATATCAAAACTTAATTTCTGATTAGTAATATGCATTGCTAAGAACTTCATTTGGACAACTTTAAAGGCGATTTTCTCAATATTTAGATTTTTTGCACCCTCAGACTTTAGATTTTCAAATAGTTGTATTTCAACCAAATATTGTATTCTAACAAACCATACATAAACGAAAGCTTATTTATTCAGCCTTTTTATTAAAGTTATTTACTTTAGCTTTCAGATGATGTATAAATAACACCTTTATAAAACATTACACGACATCAGGTTTAGCATACATTACAAAACTGCTTTATTACAATCAAAGTAGGCTACTTTTTTCAATAGAACAGATGTATTCCTACACAATTTTATTCAGTTCTCTGTCGGAAAATATTTTAAAATCTTTCAAAAACATTATTTGATGGTTGTTAGGTTTGCTTTATTCAGATATTTTTTTATTGCTGAAAACAAGAAGATACAAATCAGTACAAAATACAAAATATCAACAGTGGTAATACTTGAAAGACAACACAACAGTAAAAAATACAATAAATGATAATAAAAATAAATAAGTACATAAATACATTAAATAAACAAAGCAAAAAAAAGCCAATGTTTTACATAAAATTCCTTACACAAAAAAATTCTTATTAGTAGATATTAAAATCAAATTAATATAATTTTCTGTGTATCTTAAAAAAAACCACAAAGACAGGTTTAGAATTTGAGAATTAAAAATTAAATATAAATATAAAATTTGCTTTAGAAAAGAAATACGTTTATTCAAATGATTTTTTAAAATATAATTCAAAGAACAATAACATATGACATGTTATCAAAACAAGAAAAGGAAAAGAAAAAAAAAGACTTCAAATAACAAACAAAAATAGTTGCCAGGGGGAGGAAAGTATTAAAAAACAAAAACAAGATATACATACACATAGCCTACATGTATGCGTATACAAAAACAAATAAATATTTTGTAAAATTCACAAACTTTGAGTTCTTAAAGCTTTCTTATTCACAGAGTCTCGAATACAGTCGATATTAATACATATTTCAGTCGACAAAATCATAAAATTCCTTTTTTATTAGTAAACTTACACTTATGAATGTAAAATTTAGTCAAAATTATTCAAATGATTTTTTTTGTTTAATTAAACAATTATGTACATATTAATACAAATATATACATCTCACAACAGAATAGAAGAAAAGGGTATACAGAGAGGGAGAGAGAGAAAAAAACAAATACAAAATTGCATAATATGGATATTCAATTAATCAAATTAAAACGACATAGTGCATCATAGGTTTTCTCACCTTTTCTGTTTCTAATATTTTTTAAAGTAGTGCTATACTGTTTAATTTCTTTAATAAAATGTTCACAGTTTGGATTATTCAAATGAAATTCCCGAAGCAAAACTCGAACGTTGACGTTCTGTGACGTCGTCACGCACGTACGTGCAATGTCACCGGTTAAACAACTTCCTGCTTCCGGTTCGCTTTCGAGGTAAGCCGCACTCATCACTACCCATCGTTGTTTGCTGTAAAGCTGTTGATTTAGAACAGCAAAGTGATCTATCTTGTCGCGTTTGCGATCACGGATGTGTTTAAATACGCTAAGCTCGAGCTCGCGTCCGCTGCGCGCGCGTAACCGCCGCTTAAAGAGCCGATCGACATCCGGGTTCGTGTCGGACATTGAGATAAACGACAACACGAACATTATTAATGTGCTGCAGATGTAATAATAATATCTGAGTGTTGGTTTTGACAGACTGTCGAGCTGCTGTTCCTGACAGGAATCACTCATAAACACGAGTCTCTCTCTCTGCTCGCGCAGGTCTGTCCAGTCATCATTCAGCGGACCTGCAGGAGAACATGTTGGCCTGGTTTGTGCTGCTGTGTGTGCAGCTGATGTTCGGATGGATCCGAGCCTCGGAACTCACCTTCGAGCTGCCAGACAACGCCAAACAGTGCTTCTATGAGGACATCACCATCGGCACTAAATGCACGCTGGAGTTCCAGGTAGAGTTCAGTGATGAAGATGATGATGATGATGATGAGAGTCAGAAACACGTCATGTTCAGATGGTTGATGCTGGACTGCAGTGTTGCACCTGATCTGGAATCAGTGACAGTGATCAGGGGTTTTAAACGAACAATAATAACCAATACTAATAGTAAGAGCAGTAGATGTGATCTGGTTATTGAATCAACATCTCTAGCCTGAGTTTAGGTCTTAAAATCGTGAAATCATGGCATTAAATGTTGCATACACTGCTAAAATATTTTCAATATTAATCTATGTTTCTGTCTTGATTTCTAGTCCAAACATCTAAACATTCTTAAATCAGCATACATTTACTGGAGATGCGAAATTAAGACATGAAGTCTTGTTTCCTGACAAATTGATCAAAACGAGTTTATGATGAAAAAAACTGAACTAGAGATGTACTGAAATTAAAGTTCTTGGCTGAAGCTGAACAAAATTAAACACTGTTTTTCACCATTGCATAAAATAAGCCAGTATTTGCTTTTTTACAGTTTTATCTTGCTTTAAATAAATAAATAAAAATTAAATTACAAAACAGCTTAAAAATGTTTACTTGCCACTGAACATTTTTAACATTCTAGTAGACAATATAGCCTACCAACAAACCACAATTTAACTTAAAATTAGTAGGTTAGTAAAATAATATAATATTCTTTGGCCATTTTGAAGGCCCTCTTCTTGAATCAGGCATGTGTTTTAAATGGACAAATAAATGCAGCCTTGCTGAGCAAAGGAGAATGTTAGTTACATTAATAAATGTATTAATAGAGCTGTTGGAATTATTTTTGTCTTTTTTTATTTTATTTGACAGAACAACAGTAAAATGACAATGCTAACATTTATGAATGTTGACTGACTTTGTGATAAACCCACAAGAAGAGCTCAGTCCTACTTTCAGCTGACAGCAGCAAATGGACTTTAAACCCTGGCTATATTGGATCACGCCATTGTTCTGTATAATGTATTAATATTTAATGTATTATAATTAATAATTTCGGTTGGCAAACATTCGGTGCATCTCTAGAGTTAATGATTTGAAAAAGAACAAGTGTCTTTCAATGGGTAATGTAAACTTGTTTCCCTTTGAATTAAGTTCATTCATTCATTTTGATCAGTTTCACAGTAAACTTCTAGTCTGCTGTCGTGCTTCTCAGTGTATCCTAATTCAAGGATCTTTAGACATTTGCATTGGAAACGAGACAAAATATAGCTGCAAGCAGCGATTACTGGGGTTCAAGTGCTTTAAGGCATTTAGACATATGAAAAAATACATTATGTAGTAAGCCTTTTTTGCAAATCCAGGTAATTTACCATAGAAATATTATGTTTTGTAACATTTATGACTGTTATAGCACCAACCCTGGTCTGATCTCCTTAAACCGTTGCATGTTTGTTCAGAATCACGTGTGAATCACAGAATCACGTGTGCTACATTTTACACGCGTGTGCTCACCAGGTTTTGTGAAGTTTAGAGTTTTCCTTTAGGATTTATAGGATTTGGGGTAAATTTGGACAGTCTCCTTTTCTATATAAACCCGTTATAGCTTCCCAAAGGATCAATTCCAACATTTTTTTTTTTTATTAATTATTGACCTAGAAAGTCCAGAGAATTGTACTGCTGAGTTTTTTTTTTTTTTTTTTTTTTTTTTTTTTTTTTAAGATTGAGCGAAAAACCTAGGACTAGTTCGCAAAAGTAGTTTTTTTTTTTTTTCAATCATTTAACAAACGATTTGATTGACAGCAGTGCTTCTAGAGGCAAAGTTGCCTGGAATGACGAATTCTATTGCATGATACGAATATCACATGTATGTGCGAAAAAAACGTGCAATGCACAATTGTTTACACTCTTGAAAAAAGCAATATCGCCCCCAGTGGCCGTTTTTTTTTTTTTTTTTTTTTCAAATTTCTCACAAACCGTTGGGGCCACAGTCAAACAGGCCCACTGAGTTAATAGGTGCTCAAAATTCATGGGCCAATGGCGGTCATGTTTTTTTGAAAAAAGCAAATGTCCTTATAAACACTTGTGGCACTTTGGACCATCCTCTTATAGCACCACCAAGTGGTCAAGCTCTGTGATTTTTGTCCTGCAACCTCAGATTGAGCTCTTGTTCTGAGTTTGGTGGAGATATCTCATTCCGTTTAGGAGTTATAGGCATTTTGCTAAAAGTAGCCAACGTTTGGGCTTCCCTTTGTGATAGTGAGTCAAAAGTTTGACTTTTTTTTTTTATAATGATATTTACTCTTCAGAGAATCTTTCTGCACTGCTTTGGTTCCGATTGGGAAATAAAACCTAGAACTAGTTCGCAGAAGTAGGTTTTGCAGAAAACCCAATATACATAAAAATTTGCTCACGATCAAATCTAAATGCATGTTGTCTGGCGTGAGCCAAGGATTACAACAACAGAAGACACTTGAGCCTGCGGCTGACGGTTTAAGAGTTATGAGTGATATTATACTTTTGATGGCTGTAGCGCCGCCGTTAGGCCGATTGGGGCGAGCTTTGGTGACGTTGTCGGCGGTGAGAGTACTACCATCCCTCCAAGTTAAAAGTCTCTACGACTTACGGTTTGGTCTGCACCATCATGGAGATCGCTGATCCGTGACCATTCTAACAATTACAACAGGGTTTGCCTTTGAACCCCTAAAAATACTGAGTAAGAACATTGAAGCTACAATAATGTTTATTTCCATATTTTAATTTTTGTTGTTGTTGTTGTATTGTTATATAATACGACTCATTCTGTGCTCTGTATACATTTATAATTAGAGATCATACTGATGTATCGTGTTCCCTTCGATAGATATATATTTTCTTTATTTGGTTTTAAGGTGGTGTTTACATTTTACATTTACATTTTAAAAACATGCAGAATCTTGTCTACTAAAGTGTGGTATTCATCAGTGTAGCTGTTTCCTCCAGTCCCAGATCTGCAGTGTTAATATTAGGAGTCTGTCAGGTCTATAGTCGCACCGTCAGGACATGTGAGCATGGAGTCATCCGTCGTTTCACATGTCGGCTGTGTTTGTTTGTGCAGGTGGTCACTGGCGGTCACTATGATGTGGACTGTCGTCTGGAGGATCCGGATGGGACGGTCCTGTATAAAGAGATGAAGAAGCAGTACGACAGCTTCACCTTCACCGCCTCCAGAAACGGCACCTACAAGTTCTGCTTCAGCAACGAGTTCTCCACCTTCACACACAAGACCGTCTACTTTGACTTTCAAGTCGGCGACGACCCTCCGCTGTTCCCCAATGAGAACCGAGTGACGGCTTTAACGCAGGTGATCCCTCACATCCACTGAACTGCATTAAAGGGATAGTTCACCCAAAAATGAAATGTGATGTTTATCTGTTTACCCCCAGGGCATCCAAGATGTAGGTGACTTTGTTTCTTCAGTAGAACACAAACCAAGATTTTTAACACAACCCGCTGCAGTCTGTCAGTCATATAATGGCAGTGGATGGGCAAAAGTAAACAAACATGCACAGACAAATCCAAATTACACCCTGCGGCTCGTGACGACACACTGATGCCTTAAAGGAACACTCCACTTTTTTTGGAAATAGGCTCATTCTCCAACTCCCCCCGAGTTAATGAGTTGATTTTTACCATTTTGAAATCCATTCAGCCGTTCTCCTGTTCTGGCGATATCACTTTTAGCATAGCTTAGCATAGATAAAACTCAACTCATTCACTCGGGGGGGGTTGGAGAATGAACCCATTTCCAAGAAAAGTGGAGTGTTCCTTTAAGACATCAGTGTATCGTCACGAGCCGCAGGGTGTAATTTGGATTTGTCTGTGCATGTTTGTTTACTTTTGCCCATCCACTGCCATTATATGACTGACAGACTGCAACAGGTTGAGTTAAAAATCTTGGTTTGCGTTCTACTGAAGAAACAAAGTCACCTACATCTTGGATGCCCTGGGAGTAAACAGATCAACATCACATTTCATTTTTGGGTGAACTATCCCTTTAAATAAGTGAATCTGCTCATCCGGGTCTGATCTAATGGTTTGTTAACATCATAAACCAGCATGAATTTGAGCCGTGTCTAATACAGCTGCTTCGTTTCAGATGGAATCCGCGTGCGTCTCCATTCACGAGGCCCTGAAGTCCGTGATCGACTATCAGACGCACTTCCGTCTGCGAGAGGCTCAGGGCCGCAGCCGAGCGGAGGATCTGAACACCAGAGTGGCCTTCTGGTCCATCGGGGAGGCCTTCATCCTGCTGGTGGTCAGCATCAGTCAGGTGGTTCTTCTCAGGAGCTTCTTCTCAGACAAGAAAACCACTACGACCCGCGTGGGCTCCTAACGCCCGCCGGCCTCCTCCTCCTCGCTCACTGGGACTCGCACTGGGTCGCGTCGAAGGCTTTTTATACAAAGTATGAGTTATTTAAACCAACGCCTCGAGCTTGTTTTCTGTAGTCCTGTGTGTGATCCTCAGCTCATGATTTCGGCGCTGAAAATTAAACTGGTTTATTTATTTTGTGGCTGTGTGTTGACTCTTTACACGTGACGTGTATGTGAACATTAAAGGATGTGCAGACACTGTAGACCTGTGCAGTTATATACGTCTGATCCTATCATCATCACTCGAGACGTAGTTCAGCCGTTCAATCTTCATAGAACCACTGTGTGTTAGAATGTGAAAGGAGCTTCATTTGCTTTATCTTGTAAAAAAAACAGACATCCTTGCTTGATAATGTTCGATAATGTTTCCTAGTCATCGTTTTCTTTAATGACATTGGTGTTTTTTTTTATTAGCTGTTTCTTTTAAATAGCGGTGCGTTGATTTCTTTACCTTGTTTGAATGGGTTAATAAATGTCTGGAGGAACGTCTCAAAGACTCTTCTTTATAAAACCTGCAATTCTTTTCAAGTGTGCATTTGATCAAGTATCATTTTACATATTGAGATGCAAGAAGAGCAATCGAATCAGAAATCTGACCAACTGAGGTGGATTAAAAGGATAAAAAATGGCTTTTTAGTTTAGTGGCCCTAAACAGGCATAATTTATATATTTTGCAGCATTATATCTTTACACAGAATTTTGAGCATGCAGAGAACAGCCTTAACTTGAGGCTTCTTTACGCAGCTGCAAAGATGTAATGTCCCATAAAAGTCAGATTAAAATATGATCTGCTACTATCAAATGCAAATTTAGGCAGAAGCACTTATGAAGTGTCATTTACAGAATGTATAATGCTGCTCAGATGTGGCCTAAATGCATTTACACAGCAATTAGTACTGTATACTTTAATACTAGGGCTGAGGTGGCTCTAAATAGGCATAATTCAGTCTGTCTTTGATGTAGAATTGCATAATTCTAAGCAGGCACAGAGCAGCCTTAAGTCAGCTATGTAAAGATACTTGAAGAATATAGCTGTAATTGCAGTGATGTATAACAAATCAGTTTTCAATTTCAAAGCACCTTACTGTCTTGATTGTGTGTACACTAAAAAAATAAATATACAATTATGTGACCCTGGAGCACAAACTTAAGTAGAACGAGTATATTCATAGCAATAGGCAAAAATACATTGTATGGGTCAAAATTATGTTATGTTCCAAATTTATGTTCCTTCCGTAAATATATCAAAACTTCATTTTTGATTAGTAATATGTATTGCTAAGAACTTCATTTGGACACCTTTAAAGGCAATTTTCTCAATATTTAGATTTTTTTTACACCCTCAGATTGCAGATTTTCAAATAGTTGTATCTCAGCCAAATATTTTCCAATCCTAATACAGGGTTTCTACAGATATGAACAAGTGAAAGACTTTTTAAAAACCTTTTTAATACCACCTTATATGAAATTTAAGACCTAATCCTGTAATGGAAATACACATTATATTACATACACGCAGCATATGTAATATTTAATGTGTTTAATGTAAAAAGAAAACTAAATTTCAAAATGTCATTAATGATATTTTTTACCACAATGTACAGTGAACTTTTCATACCAGCAGACAATATTCCACACAAAAATATGTTCAACTTTAACATACTTAAATCAGCATATTTTTTATTTACCCTTTTTTTTTTTTTAAATGTATGCATCACCTTTCATTTCAAATTATTACAATTCAACAATAAATTCTAAAGGGCTGTTACCAGGCAGATTAAATAATTTACACTGCAAAATTACAATGCGATTAATAATATATAAATAATGTTATAAGATTAATGTTTTAAATACATTTATAAATTTACAAACAAATGTTTGGGGAATCTTAGTTGTGTCCAATGACTGTAAACAGAAGATAATTTAGCTGTAAAATATTTAAGACCAATCGAATCTGAATTTAAGACATTTCAAGACTTTTTAAGGCCTTTTATTAACAAAAACGTTGTTTAAGATTTTTTAAGTACCTATGGACACCCTGTAATAAACCATACATCAATGAAATGCGTATTATCTGAAATTGACCCTTATGATGATCTCGTTCTCTCTCTAGCCTCTAGCGGGCGCTGTTAGCAAACGCGAATATTGCAGTGATCGGGTAAATCTGAGGGAACACTATTTAACGCCTCGTTCATTTCTGTGATTCAGTTTTTCAAGGTTCACTGAGGGATACAACACCTGACTGTTTGATAAATCCCCGAGAACCCTTCCGTTCGCTCCTCACACGCCCGCGTTATTAAAAGCACTCTCGCGTCGTGACTCTTTTCGTTTACCTTTAAATGGAAAACGTTTAGACGAGACCGTGATTGGCCCGCTTGGCTGTCAATCACCCACAATGGGGCGGAACCTTCGGGCCGCTGTTACAGACTGGAAAAATCAGCAGAAGAGCGACACTCGTCGTGTTTAGAGACAGAACCGAGACGTCGAGCAGAAATGGACCTAAACGCAGAATAATGGCGATTTCGTGAGGCTCCGGACGGAGTTCGTGCCACAGCGATCGTGTGTGTGTTTAATGAGGAGGATCTCGCTCGATGTTACAGGAAGCGGGGGAGGGAAGAGCCGCAGCGACGCTCTATTTTTATCGTTTTGTATTATTTGGACTCGACATGAGCTAAAGTACCTTCACGGTCCGTGTGCCTCCCAACACTAGTCCTGTCCTGTCGTTCAACGCGAACAAACGGCCGTTGACGGATATCATCGACACCGCGAAGGATCCAGCGCGAGCGGTGAGTGCTGCCGCGCGCGGCCTCCGGGCTGACGCGCTTATTAAACGACAGAAAACGACACGCTAAAGAATCATATGACGGCTGTGTCTGTGACATGACAGAATACATAAGCTGTCCGGTTAGACTCTGTAGTTTGAGGTTGAAATCTGCTGTCAAACACCTGTAATCCTCACTCTGAGTGAGCCCCTCTGGATGTCAACAGAGCCTCGAATAGTGAACACTACACTGATAATAGTCACCCTCTGGAGCACTTGATAGTGCTTGACCAAGTATTAGTGTATATAATGACTATGTACTGTACAGTTGGTCGTCATTACAGTGATTATGTTTAAAGCTGTGACAGTTTCATGTCTTTCATCACGTGATCATATCCATTTATGATTTATGTACATGCTAAATATTACAGAAACCCCTGAGTGTCACACATAGTCATATGTTAAAACTATTATATTATATATATGTAAGTCTGGTTAAAGTCGGTCTTACTTTTCAGTTTCGAATGAGACCAGTCTATCTTTTTATGTAACTGGCTTTAAAACAAACCAGTCTTGCAGAGAAAAAAAAATTAGATGACTAACTTTTAGGACTAGTCCAAGCAGTTTATGTAACCAGCCACTGGTTTGATTGCTCACTTACCCTACCTGAAAGGATTACTCCACTTCCAAAATATAATTTCCTGATAATTTACTGCTTTAAGATGTTCATGTCTTTCTTTATTCAGTTGCAGAGAAATTGTTTTTTGAGGAAAACATTCCAGGATTTCTCTCCATATAGTGGACTTCTATGGTGCCCTGAGTTTGAACTTCCAAAATGCAGTTTAAACGCAGCTTCAAAGGACTCTAAACGATCCCAGCTGAGGAAGAAGGGCCTTATCTAGCGAAACGATTGGTTATCTTCTCAAATAACTTAATATTTATACACTTTTTAAACCTCAAATGCTGGTCTTGTCTAGCTCTGTGATGCACATGCGTACTCTGTGTACTCCGGTTCAAGATAGTTAGGGTATGTCCAAAAACTCCCTAATTTTAGTAGGTTTATAAGCTGTTTAATAGACTAAAGAGCGAAGAATAATTTACTAGATAATGTTAATTCACTGTATAATATTCTCTGGAATATTGGAATATAACAAACAAAACATTGTAATTTATTTGCATTCCTCAACTGGTATGTTATATCGGACTTATTAATAATGTTTTTGTCGTTCTAGATTCTGACAAAGGGCTGTTTATCAATGCATTTACACAGAACTATATTCAAACTGCGATTTCTTGCGGAGATAATACATCTATATTGTTCGATCTGTAGTACCGACCCAGTGTTTACAAAGTGAACATCCAAAGAAGATCAAATGCTCTTTAAAAAAAAGGTAAGCAGTAATGTAGGACGATTTTGAAGTTGGAGGAGAAAATGGGATGGGTGTTTTTAGACATACCCTAACTGTCTTGAACTAGAGTACACAGAGTACACATGTGCATCACAGAGCTAGACAAGACCAGAATTTGAGGTTTAAAAGTGTATAAATATTAATTTCCTTTAGAAAATGCCAATCGTTTTGCTAGATAAGACCCTTATTCATTGTCTGGGATTGTTTAGAGTCCTTTGAAGCTGCATTTTTAACCTTCAATCTGTTGAGCACCATTAAAGTCCACTATATGGAGACAAAAACTTAATTTCTTTGCGACTGAATGAATCAATATCTTGGATGACATGGGGGTGAGTAAACTACGAGGAAATTTTTATTCTAAAGTGGTGTAATCCTTTAAAAATAATG
>NC_133375.1:45515194-45543606 GCF_049309525.1 Garra rufa
ATGGAACCATTTAGACCAAAAAGGTTCTTCTATGGCATCGTGAAGCACCTTTATTTTCAAGAGTGCATTAAGTGTGTGTTTGCGGTTAGTTAGTAGTAATGTGATTCTCTACACACTGCACTGTCTTGTTTCCAGCCAAAATATCTACAAATTCTTAAATCAAGAAGGATTTTCTGGGGTAAGCAAACATATCTTATTTCAAACAGAAGACCAGATTACTTTCTTACCCCATTGGCAGATTATTTTCTTTGTTTCAAGCAAAAATGCACTTAATTTTGAATTGATTTTTCTGAAAACAAGACAATTATTTTACTCATTTAGAAAATCCTTCTTGATTTAAGAATGTTTAGATATTTTGACTTGAAACAAGACAACAAATCTGTAAGAAAAGAATTTTTGCTGGGAACCTGAGCAGAACTGACTTCATACATGCACTTAAATCAGCAAGACACCAGAGATAAAGTGACGTTATTGAAGAGAAAAGATCCAGCGGATACACACACACACATTCATTTTCAACACCAGATCTGACTCTTTTAATCAAATGTTTCAGTGTGTTTTTGCTTCTCCTTTACAATAAATGACACTTGCTGTGATATTCTCAATCCGAATGCTACCAAAATGAATTAAGATGCATGCAAACTCAAAAACGGTGTGTTTTTAATGGTTCCTTTCCCTCACAGGTTGCTCGGAGCGAATCGCCAGCGGAACAAATCTCACGCAGGCATTACACATTTGAATTTCATGAGACGTCACTCCTGACAATTAGACGTGTTGAGCTTCACCGACACAATCCTGCAGTCGCACGCATGTAAATAAGACGATTCCTGCGCGAGACTGAGACGCGTGAATATTCACACACACACACACACACACACACACACACACACACACACACACAGACACACACAGAAGCTGCTGCTGGATTTATCTGTGAAGATGCGCTTGGAAAGCCACGACACTGAATTATTGTTTAAAGAGGAAACAATTAAATCTGTTAATCAGGTGAAAGTCTGAGCCACCGCTGATATTCAGAGCGCTCACCTGAAACCTCCCTCTAATCCATGAGCATTAAAACATCTGAAATGAGAAGCTGTAATAACTCATTAAACATCCCCAGCACAGCATACGGCGTGAGCTCATGTTCAATACGGCAGCGCTCATTACGCCTCACCCTTTTAGCATCTATTCCAGATCAGATGATTTAAGGTCTGAGGAGACGCCGAGACAAGGTTAATGCGGCGTGTGCAAATATCATTACATAATGTATGAAACATCTCTGCTCAGGATTCATGTATTTCTAGTAGCCAGAGGCCACACTGTAGTGAGTTTAACTCCTGTAAGTGAATAATACACACATCTATAATGCAGAGGCCTTCAGTCCATATGAGCTCAGGCTGTCTGAGAGAATGCCTTTATGGGTTAATTCATATAAACTTAAAGGAGTAGTTCACTTTCAATACAAAAATTTACAGATTAATCATGTCTTTCTTTCTTCAGTCATAAGGAAATCGTTTTTTGAAGAAAACATTTCAGGATTTCTCTCCATATAGTGGACTTCTATGGTGCTCTGAGTTTGAACTTCCAAAATGTAGATTAAATGCAGCTTCAAAGAGCTCTAAACGATCCCAGCTGAGAAAAGAAGGGTCTTATCTAGCAAAACGATTGGTTATTTTCTAAAAAAAATTACAATTTATATACTTTTTAACGTCAAATGCTTGTCTTGTCTAGCTCTGAGTGTACTCTGTGTAGAGATTAAAAAGTTTATAAATTGTAAATGTTTTTAGAAAATGGCCAATCGTTTCACTAGATAAGACCCTTCTTCCTCGGCTGGGGTCGTTTAGAGTCCTTTGAAGCCGCATTTAAACTGCATTTTGAAAGTTCAAAAAAGCATTATGTTAAAGCAGTTTAACATAATGCTGCAACAAAACAAAACGTGAAAAAATGAAGGAGTATGAATACTTTTGCAAGGCACTGTATCTGGAGAGAAATCCTGAAATGTTTTTCTCAAAAAACATAATTTCTTCATGGGGGGGTTAGTACATTTTTGTTCTGAAAGTGAACTATTCCTTTAAATAATTCCTAATTCAAGTTGATCCCTTGTCATTTGAGATAGAATAAATACGTCAAATTATTTATTTGCTAAACAACGGTAATTTTCTGTAAATCTACATCAGTTACAGAAGCGTCTGCTCTACTGCTATAGATCCTCAGGATTGATGTGCGTTCTCTGTGTTTAGCTGTAAGTGGTAAATTAAAATGTTTATCAAAATGTATATCATTTTTTGAATAATAACAATCTGATTTCTTCTAAAGATTCTAAAGATATTATTATTTTTGGCATTTTGCATGGTCGTAGTCTCATCTGGGAGTTTAAACGTTGAAACATTCACTGGGGCTGCGTCTGAAATCGCATACTTCCCTACGAACATTATGTGAGGCGTATGTCCGAATTCATAGTATTGAAATACAGTAGGCGAGAAGTTCCCGGATGACCTACTGCTTCCACCCGAATTCTGCCGTAGGCACACCATGGACACTTCAGGCTCCAGGAGAGGAGTCGTCATATTCGAAAAATGGCGAAAAGTGGAGACGCGGCGGATGTAGTATGTCCGAATTCCACTCATACTACCTTTATTCATACTATATAGAACGTACTGTTTTAACGGTCATGAAGTATGTTCAAATTTAAATGTAGTACCAACTGAAGCAGTATGTGATTTATTAACAATAATAGAAAAGCAAGATTAACAACTTGCTAGCATATTTAACATGTTGCTAACATGAGTAGCTTGTTTCTAGCATGATTCCAGTATGATTAACTTGTTGCTAGCATGACTCTAGCATGATTAGCATGTTGCTAGAATATTAACATGTTGCTAACATGAGTAGCGTGTTGCTAGCACGATTCCAGTATGATTAACTTGTTGCTAGCATATTTAGCATGTTGCTAGCATGACTCTAGCATGATTAGCATGTTGCTAGAATATTAACATGTTGCTAACATGTTTCTAACATGAGTAGCGTGTTGCTAGCATATTTAGCTTTTTGCTAACGTGTTGCTAACATGATTCTAACATGAGTAGCATGTTGCTAACATGAGTAGCGTGCTGCTAGCACAATTCTAGTATGATTAGCTTGTTGCTAACGTCTTGTTAACATGATTCTAGCATGATTAACATGTTGCTAGCATGTTTCTAACATGAGTAGCGTGTTGCTAGCACGATTCTAGTATGATTAGCTTGCTAGCATATTTAGCTTTTTGCTAGCGTGTTGCTAACATGATTCTAGCATGATTAGCATGTTGCTAGAATAATTCGTATTTTGCTAACATGTTTCTAACATGAGTAGCGTGTTGCTAGCACAATAACATATTTAGCTTTTTGCTAACGTGTTGTTAACATGATTCTAGCATGATTAACATGTTGCTAGCATGTTTCTAACATGAGTAGCGTGTTGCTAGCACAATAACATATTTAGCTTTTTGCTAACGTGTTGTTAACATGATTCTAGCATGATTAACATGTTGCTAGCATGTTTCTAACATGAGTAGAGTGTTGCTAGCATATTTAGCTTTTTGCTAGCGTGTTGCTAACATGATTCTAGCATGATTAACATGTTGCTAGCATGTTTCTAACATGAGTAGCGTGTTGCTAGCACGATTCTAGTATGATTAGCTTGTTGCTAGCATATTTAGCTTTTAGCTAGCGTGTTGCTAACATGATTCTAGCATGATGCTAGAATATTTCGTATTTTGCTAACATGTTTCTAACATGATTAGCATGTTGCTAGAATATTTCGTATTTTGCTAACATGTTTCTAACATGAGTAGCGTGTTGCTAGCACAATAGCATATTTAGCTTTTTGCTAACGTGTTGCTAACATGATTCTAGCATGATAAGAATGTTGCTAGCATGTTTCTAACATATTTAGCATGTTGCTAGCGTTAGTGTTAGCACTCAGCTGTTTGCCGCTGCTGTAATGTAGTAGCAGTGCTAGCGTTCTTGCTCCTGTTTAACTCAGTGACCCTCAGAAGATCCTCAGAAACACAGATTCTCACAGCAGCTGAGTCTGAGGGTGTAAATATGAGCAGTAGCAGGGTAAAGAGTGTCTGATGAAGTGGATCAGGCTGTGGGTGTTTTAAAAGGCTTTGTCTCCAGATTGAGGTCAGTGTAGTGTATACAGGAATTACAGCTGCGTCTTATTCAGCGCCGCCGCTGCTATATACACTCTGTTCATTACTGTGATGAGGATCTGCACTCGCTGACAGTCAGAACACACTCAGAGCTGCATGTGAATATCAACAGTGAACAGCATGGAATCTCCTGCACTCTGTGTTCATATGTTCACATCACAGCTGCGCTATCTTTAACTACAGCTACACTCATTCTAAACTGTTCAGTAAAGAGTCATTCTATGGAAATGGCCTTTTTTTCAGTCCCTAGCCTTTACAGAAACATTACCCTTAAAAAACACTTCAGAGTTACAATTTCTTTATATTTGAAAATGAAGCAAAATGTTATTTGAACCATTACCCCTATTTGAAGCATCAATGTGCCAATATTTGTTTTTAAATGATTGATGTAGAATCACAAACAGCGCAAAACCGCTCATCCCCACAGCCGTTCACAGAGAGAAAGTGCTTTATTTTGAGCTCAACAACATAAATGGCATAAAAAATAAAAATATATAATACAACTAGCGGTCCCCTGGACCAAAAATCTTTTATTTTGAAATAACAATCACACTTCCTTCTTCATATTTCCTAAAGATCTATGAAAACAGGCCTGTGTTAAGTCCACTGTTCAGAAATGTTCTCATCTGCATGATTTCATATGAAGCTTTTAGTTGAAGTCACTGGTGTAGCTTACTTTATTGATAGAGAATTGTTAAACACTAGAATACAAATGGATTAAACGACTTCATTTAGTGAGTATACTATGACTGACAACGTGGTTTGATTCCTTGCAGCAGACATTTTGTGAAATGCATTTTTCATGATAATTGTCAGCTTCCTCATGAACAGCAGTGAAGATCAGCATATCAGGTCTTATGTGTCACTGGTGTTACTGTGGGTTTTTCTGCCGCATTAAATAAATAAAACATAATCTCATTATTTCTTGCATTTTCGTTATTTTTCTGTAACTCTGATGATATGTGCTGAAAAAAAATTGAGAAATAACATTTAAATAAAAACCCTTAATATTGCCAAAGAAGGTCAGAGATAAAAACTAGTACATGTGGTCTT
The DNA here is from genome assembly GCF_049309525.1 of Garra rufa. NCBI lineage: Eukaryota > Metazoa > Chordata > Actinopteri > Cypriniformes > Cyprinidae > Garra > Garra rufa. The sequence goes on from NC_133375.1 coordinate 45,520,443, forward strand.
TGAATAATTGCACAAAAGAGTGTTCATAAAGTCTAAAGGTAATCTATTTATGTGGTCTATGTTTAAATGTTGGAAAAATAAATTAATTTTAAGACATCTTGCCATACCAAAAGTGGACATTTCTGTAGAATGACCCCAAATTAAAATATAGCGGAAATAGAACAAATATTAGATAAAACTTGAGCTATTTAAATACAGTAAGTTTAAGTAGATGCACTAAACTTACTAACTGAACATAAATAACTAAAAAAGACTTACAACTAAAACTGAAATAAAATTAATCAACTAAAACTGAAAACAAAAACAAAAATAAAATTAAACTTAATTTAATTAAATAGAATCTAATAAAGAACAAAAAAAGTCAAAAGCACAAAATTACTAACTGAAAATAAAATCTAAAAGTGACTTACAACAACAAAAAAAATAAAAATAAAATAAAAATACAATTAAACTGAATTTAATTTAATTAAAAAGAATGTAATAAAGAACAAAAATAATAAAAATGAGAAAATTACTAACTGGAACTAAATAACTAAAATTACTTGCAACTAAAACTAAAATAAAAAACAAGAAAAAAAACAAAAATGAAAATAAAATTAAACTGAATTTCATTAAATAGAATTTAATAAAGAAGAAAAAATTATAAAAATGACAAAAGCACAAAATTACAAACTGAAAACGAAAATAAAATTAAACCAAATTTAAATAAATAGAATTTAATAAAGAACAAAACATAATAAAAATGACAAAAGCACAAAAGCACAAAATTACTAACTGAAAATAAAAACTAAAAGTGACTTACAACTAAAAAAAAAACTAAAATAAAAATAAAATTAAACTGAATTTAATTTAATTAAAAAGAATTTAATAAAGAACAAAAATAATAAAAATGATAAAATTACTAACTGGAACTAAATAACTAAAATGACTTACAACTAAAACTAAAATAAAAAACAAGAAAAAAACAAAAATGAAAATAAAATTAAACTGAATTTCATTAAATAGAATTTGATAAAGAAGAAAAATTATAAAAATGACAAAAGCACAAAATTACAAACTGAAAACAAAAATGAAAATAAAATTAAACTGAATTTAATTACATAGAATTTCACAAAAAAAATATAAAAATAATAAAAATGACAATAGCACAAAATTACTAACTGAAGACAAAAAATGAAAATAAAATTTTACTCAATTTCATTAAATAGAATTTAATATAGAACAAAAAATAATAAAAATGACAAAAGCACATTAAACTAAAAATTAAACTGATATTAAAATGAACATGAAAATATAAAATTGAGATTTATACATCATCTGAATAAGCTGAATAAATATTTTGGCTGAGATACAACTATTTGAAAACCTTCAATTTGAAGGTGCCAAAAAATAAAATATTGAGAAAATCTCCTTTAAAGTTGTGCAAATTAAGTTCTTAGCAATGCATATTACTAATCAAAAATTAAGTTTTGATATATTAACAGCAGGACATTACAAAAACCTTAATGAAACATGATCTTTATTTAGTATCCTAATGATTTTAAGCATAAAATTGATCATTTTGACCCATACTAATGTATTTTTAGCTATTGCTACGAATATACCTGTGCTACTGAAGACTTAAGATCGTGTGCACCAGAGTCACATGTGTGTTTTACTGCAGTAAATGTGCTGAAACTGCTTTATACTGATATAATTCGTGTGAATCATATGAATCATGTGATAATTGATTCAGTCTCTGACGGTCCAGCTGCACAAAAGAGCAAATGCAAATGCTTTGTGTAGCGTTGGACTGCGTCTGATCAGGGTTTGTGTGTTTGTGAGCCACACCCGTGTGTGTGTGTGTGTGTGTGTGTGTGTGTGTGTGTTCAACCACCCGCTGATATCACACCAACACGAGCCAATGCAACACCAACCCCAGAGACGCTCCTGTGTGTGTGTGTGTGTGTGTGTGTGTGTGTGTGTGTGTGTGTGTGTGTGTGTGTGTGTGTGTGTCTGTAATTGACCTATAAATTAGACCCACGGAGGAGGATGGGCGAGCGAGAGCCACAGGTCTGCAGAGAGATAGAGAGAGAGAGAGGGGCGCGTCTACTGGTTGAGCGAGGAGGAGGGTGAGACACACTAGATTAAGGTTAGTCAAACGCTGTGGCTACATTAAAGGTTCAGCCTTGGAACGATCCATCGGGAGGATGAAGGTCCTGTGGAATCACAATGGCAGCAGATGGTGGAGGAGGGGAGGATCATGAACACACACACACACACACACACACACACACACACTTAACACACACACGGGTTCAAACGTACTGTGAACACCAGCTCAACCTGACATCTTCATCCAAAACATCAAACCACAAGATCAAATCGGAGAAACAAAATAGAAGCTGTTTTGGATCATGAAAATGACGGCTATTTACAGCATTAATGTTCTAACATACATACTACTTCTATGATGTACAAGTATGTTACTATTTAAATAATATATTTACATAAGGTAATTTAATAATACATTAAATTAATATCTTATTTAATTAATTAATAAGATTATGATTTTTGTCATTACAGTTTTGAGGATTGGTATGGAAGCCCGTTTTCGCCACTTAATAAAAAATAAAAATGGTAATTGCAACTTTTTTTTTATCTCACAAATGCACGACTTTCTGACTTTTTCCCCAGAATTTTGAGATATAAACAGTTATAAGTTATAAAGTCAGAATTTCTAGATAAAATCTCACTTTTTTTCTCAGAATTACATGATGTAAATGGGCAATTGTGAGTTATAAAGTCAGAATTGTGAGACAAATTTGCAAATTTGAAAAACAAAATCTAAATTGCAAGATATAAATTCACAACTCATAACAATTAACTCACTATTGCGAGGTATAAAGTCAGAATTACAAGATAAAAACTCACAGTTCAGAATTTTTTTCTTAGAATTACATGATATAAACTGGCAATTGCGAGTTATAAAGTCAGAATTGTGAAACAAACTCGCAATTTTGAGAAATATGGTCTGAATTGCAAGATAAAAACTTTTTCTCAGAATTACATGATATAAACTGGCAATTGTGAGTTATAAAGTCAGAATTGTGAGACAAACTTGCAATTTTGAGGAAAAAAGTCAGAAGTTTGAGATATAAACTTACAATTCTGACTTTTTCCCACAGATGTGCGAGGTTATTTCTTGCAATTGTGACTTTTTTCTCTGAAGTGCGAGTTATACACACACACATATATATATATATATAATTGTGAGTTATAAAGTCAGAATTGTGAGATATAATGCAATTCTGAGAACATATCAGTCTTTTTCCCCCTCATAATTGGACTTCATAACGCACAACTGTGAGTTTATACCTCACAATTCTGACCTTATAACTCGCAATTGCAAGTTTATATCTCAAACTTCTGACTTTTTTCCTAACAATTGCAAATTTACATCTCACTACTTTTTTCTCTCAGAATTGCATGATACAAACGTGCAATTCTGACTTTATTACTTAAAATTGTGAGCTTATATCATGCATTCTGACTTTTTTTCTCGCAATTGCATAATACAAACTTGCAATTCTACCTTTTTTTCAAACTCACAATTGCAAGTTATAAAGTCAGAATTGTGAGATAAACAATTGCAATTCTGAGAAATGAAGTCTGAATTGCGAGATATAAAGTCAGGATTCTAAGTTTATATCTCGCAATTGCAAATCTGTATCCATAATTCTGACTTTATAACACGCAATTGCAAGTTTATACCTCACAATTCCAAGAAAAAAAGTCAGAATTGCGAGTTTGTGTCGTGCAATTCTGAGGAAAAAAAAAAGTCAGAATTGTGACTTTCTTTATTTTTTATTCAGTGGTGGAAACAGGCTTCCATAGATTTGGGCTAAAATGTCAAAAAAAGAGCTTAATTTCCTTTAAAGAAAAAATTATTGTATTTTTGGTGTTTCATGATGAATTTTGCACATTTTAACAGCTGAACTGAACTGAATCAACACTGAACTGAATTGATCCGATTCATTAAACTATTGTATTTTAGAGCCGCTTTACAGCTGAGACTGTATTTGTTTCATAAATGATACATTTTACAGTTATTGAACCAAATCTGAATTAACACAGGTACTGAGCTCATCTTAAATATGACAGTTTTGTCTTCTGTAGAGCTGCTTTACAGCTGAAATTCCCAGATTTGATTAAGGTTTGCATCATGAATTTAGTATGCAGCGCTATAGGAATACAGGTGTATTTGTTGTTGATGAAGCGGTGAATCATGAGCGTCTGGTGTTCGCAGCACATCTGAGCGTCACACTACTGACACACCAGAGAGAGGGAGGGGGCGGAGCCTGCATGAATATTCATGAGCGTGTTAATATGTTAAGCAGAAAGGAAATATCTGGCCGTGTGAGGAAGAGTCTGAAAACAGCAAAAGCAGTGAATACAGAAGCCATGCATCATAAACCAAACATCATCACAAAGCTCACCATCAGAAAGAAAACTCAAGCAGAACTCAGAGCAACCCATATTTAAATCATCAAATGAATAAAGCCTTTGAGAAGAAGCCGATGTGACGCGCGAGCCTCGCTTCAGTACCGCGGTAAACGCTGTAACCGAGGCTCAGACGTCAGCAGTGATGTGTTTCTGCCACCATTGTTTGCGTTGAAACATGTGAACTGCTTCCAGCGACCGTCAAACACTCCGCTGCCTTCATTCACCCGTCGCTTTAGTGTTAAAACACACGAACGGAGAGATTCATGAACACAGACGTCACGATCACTGTCTGTCAGGAGATCAACCGCTTCGTTATTGATAATCAATGTCAATTAAACGCTGCCGTTTGCTAATGAGCTCAGCGCCGCTGTCGTCTCTAACACTCGATCACGCGCATCGATCCGCCAAACGCTGGAATCCTTCTGTCCTTCCGGATCACACTGTTAAACACAGGCTTATTATAGTTAACTACAACTAAAATTAAAACCATAAAAACTATTTTGGCTACTTGAAATAAAATAAATGCTAACCAAAAATAAAATAACTGCATCTGCCAAATGCATGAGCGTAAAAATCTCAGTTGTTTGCATTGATACTGAATAGGAATGTAACCATATCAAAATCTCATGATATGAAGTCCACAATATAATGTTTAAATAAAGTACATTTTAAAGTTAAATTCTTCTATCTAATGCACTTTGAGTGTTCCAAATTTAAGCTCCAACCCATGTTCTTAACTAAGAAAACCAAAACCAGAACTTCAGAAACTAGAAAGTCTTTTACCTGAACTTCAACCCTTTAACTGTTTCTCCCTATTTTGATCATCAGTGTTGGGGAAAGTTACTTTTAAACGTAATGCGTTACAATATTGATTTACTCCCTAAAAAAGTAGCTAATTATGTTACTTGGTTACTTTTTATGGAAAGTAATGCGTTACGTTACTTTTGCGTTACTTTTTAAATCTGGGCAGGGCTTGCTTGTTTTTAATATAAAAAGTTCTATTTTTGTCAAATGTAAAAGCCTTTTCACACCAAAAACCTCAGGTTTAGAGAAAAGTAAATTGCCGTCTGTACAGTAGACCGCAGAACAAATGTCAACTCTTCAGCAATAAAAAAAGGAAAAAAAATGTTAGATTATCTTGAGTAATTTCTGCTTATTAGTATGGATGAATTGGATCATCGAAGGTCGGCAGCAAAGACATCGGTTAATAAAATGGGATTAAATACATAAAGGATATTTGTATTATTGAACATATTTAATTATTGCAGGTTTGCGTTGAATTTCACTGTTTTTATTCATTTTGAAGAACACTGTATCTGTTTTTTTAGTGAGTGAGATGAATTAATGCATGTTCACATTTATTCTAGAACTAAAGTAACATCTTACTCACAATTTCTCTCAACATGGGGACAGGAGAGCTTTTAATCAATAAATGAGGGGAAAGTAGCTGGCGTTACTTATTTGAAAAAGCAATATTTTTTGTGTCAAATAAAAAGTAATGCGTTACTTTACTAGTTACTTGGAAAATTTTATATTGTTACATAATTTGTAATGCGTTACTCCCCAACTTTGAACCGTGCCACAAAAACAGACTTATAGTGCTTTCGGTTTGAGTTCGTTTGACAGATACTGTGTTAAAGCATAATGACCCAAAACACAACTTAAATTTTTTTTTTATGTTAGAATATTTAAAAAATCGTCACTTTTTGCCTGGAAGACTTATCGTTTCATATCTTTGCTATTGCGATACCATGATATTGATATGGTTACATCCCCAATACTGCCCTCCAAAGGCAAAGTACAGTAACTACACATTTCGCCAAAATTGAGTTAAGGCTAAAAATAGACTTTGTGACAACTGTTTTGTCTTGTGGCAAAGTCTCCTGGTTCAATTTTGTCCCGTTTCAGAGAAACAAGAGTGTCAACATGTTTGACTAGCTGGCGTAAAAACTGTAAAGGCATTTTTCTCAGTTTCAGTGTTGGCGTAGTTACTGCACTTTGCCTTTGGAGGGCAGAATACTGAACTGAATTTCTAGACTGTGAAGGTTTCGTGAGGCGCAGTGTCATTCTGGCATGTATCTCAGAGTTTTGAAGGCATATACGGAGATTAGTCTCGTGTTGACGGTGCAGACGCTGGAAGCAGCTCATTTCCTCCACAGGATGATCGTTCCCAGGCTTACCCGCGCTTTCCTGCTGCGTCTCTGAGGGAACGGCCACATACGGGTCCCTCTGATCGCCCGGCGGCACAGCCTCCTTCGGCTTGACCATGCGGCCCCGGACCAGCGGGCCCCCGGAGACGGGAGGAAGAGTGGTGAGGAGGCCTGCTGGAGCACAGCACACGTTAACATCTCTCTCAGACACACACCATTCACACTCTAATCAATGCTTCACATCCATTCACGTCCATCTCACTGGTTTATGTGCTGATTATCCGTGTAATTTACAGTAAGCTGCTCATAATCACAGAATAAACTCCATTACATCAACTACTTGCTCAAACGGTCATGTGAAATTACACCAGATCTTGCAATGATTATCAAGACTTAACCAACCTACATCAATCTGATGAACAGATATGTGGACCACAAAATCAGTCATAAGGGTGCATTTTTTGAAATTGAGATTTATGCATCATATGAAATCTGAATAAATAGCTTTCCATTGATGTCTGGTTTGTTAAGATGGGACAATATTTGGCTGAGATGCAACTATTTGAAAATGCAAAAAATTCTAAATATTGAGAAAATCACCTTTAAAGTTCAAATGAAGTTGTTAGCAATGCATATTACTAATCAAAAATTTAGTTTTGATATATTTACGGTAGGAAATTTACAAAATATCTTTATGGAATATGGTCTTAATATCCTAATGATTTTTTGCATAAAAGAAAAAATTGTAATTTTGACCCATACAATGTATTTTTAGCTATCGCTACTGAAGACTGGTTTTGTGCTCCAGGGTCACGTATCAGACCAACAACTCCATAACTACAGTTAAACACCGCAGTAACACTAACAAACAGCTAGTTTACTCTAGTACAGGGTTTCCCAGACTAATGTTCTTGAGGGTTAAAAAATTAAAAAGAAAAAATTAAAATCTTAAACTAAAAACAAATCAAAGTAAAACACTTAAAAGGATCAAAAATTTTATTTTTGTAATATTTTTGTATATATATATATATATATAAAAAACAAATACTACAATTTATATCAATAGACTGCTATTCTACAATATATTTAAATATATACACTGCTGCTAAAAAGTTTAGGATCAGACTTGTAATGTTTTTAAAGAAGTCTCTTATACTCATCTAGGCTGCATTTATTTGATCAAAAATACAGAAAAAAAATGTAATATTTGCAAAATGTTATTACAATATAAAATAATGGCTTTTATTTGAATATACTTTAAAATATAATTTATTCCTGTGATGCAAAACTAAATTTTCATCAGCTCTTACTCCAGTCTTCAGTGTCACACGATCCTTCAGAAATCATTCTAATATACTGATTTACTATTAGAATTATCAATGTTGGAAACAGCTGTGCTGACAAATATTGTTTTGGAACCTGTTATTCTTTATTTGAGGATTCTTTGATAAATAACATGTTAAAAAGAACAGCATTTATTGAAAATATAAATCTTTTCTAACAATGTAATCTATCAACTTTTATTAATTTAACACATCCTTGGAGAAAAAAAGAAAGAATAAACATTAACTGACCCCAGACTTTTGGACAGTAGTGTATATTTTTAGAAACATGCTGTTCTTTTTAATTTTTTTCATCAAAGAATCATGAAAAAAAGGGTTTTCAATACTGATAGTAAATGAGTATATTAGAAGATTTCTGAAGGATCATGTGACACTGAAGACTGCAGTAATGATGCTGAAAAGTCAGCTTTGAATCGCAGAAATAAATTACATTTTAACAGATATTCACATAGAAAACAGTTGTTTTAAATTTTAATATAATTTCAGAATTTTTACTGTATTTTTAATCAAATAAATGCCAGAAATCAGCATATTAGAAAGATTTATGAAAGATCATGTGACACTGAAGACTGGAGTAATGATGCTAAAAATTCAGCTGCTCATCACAGGAATAAATTATATTTTAAAATGTATTCACATAGAAAAAGTTATTTTAAAATGAAATAATATTTCAGAATATTACAGCTTTTTCTGTATTTTTGATAAATAAATGTCTTTAAAAACTATAAAAAAATCATACTCATCCCAAACTTTTGAACAGCAGTGTATATATATATTTTTTTCCAATATTTTATAAATCTTAAAATATTAACTCTTCTGTTAGGTCAAAGGGGTTAGTTGATAAAGTTAGTGAATGGCAGGACTAGTTAAACTTGTATTAATCCACATCTCTGTGTGTGTTTTGTGCTGGTGGCCGTTGTTTATGGTGGGCCAGTCGAACGTCTCCCAGCCGCAGTCATTAAAATGATTTATTTAAGAAAGCGCCACGGGCCGCGAGATCACTGTGACAGCTCTATTTTATAATTCATTTTCCACAGCCAGAGGAAGAGGACGATGACACACATTCGAGAGGAAAGCCAACAGAAAAATCAGCTCCAAACAGCCAGCGTCCTTTAACTAGCGAAACAGAACGTGAAACCCGTCGTCCAGACGGAGGAATATTACTTAAAAAGCCAGACGGACACGCATATGAGCGCTTTATGCTGGAAACGGAGAGAAAACAACATCAAACACAGAATAAATGAAGTATCGAGCGACAGACATAAGGACGCTAATGAAGCTCAGGAGACGATTGCTAATATTACCAATAAACATGTGCTCACTGCAAAAAATGATTTTCTTACTTAGTTTTTTTGTCTTGTTTCCAGGCAAAATATCTAAAAAATCTTGAATCAGGAAGGATTTTCTAGACAAGCAAAAATTTGTGTCTAAAATTAGGTGAGTTTTTGCTTAAAACAAGCAAAATAATCTGCCAATGGGGGAAGAAAAATAATCTAGTTGTCTGCTTGAAATAAGATTTTTTTCTTACCCCATTGGCAGATTATTTTGCTTGTTTTAAGCAAAAACTCACTTCATTTTGACTTGTTTTTACTAAAATCAAGAGACTAATTTCCTGATTCAAGATTTTTTTTAGATATTTTGGCTGGAAACGAGAAAAAATCTAAGTAAGAAAAGCATTTTTTGCAGTGTATATAGGTCACTATCGCTGCTTCAGCCAATCAGATTCACTCTAGCAGCTGGGGGAGGGTTGTCAATCATGTGTGTGTGTGTGTGTGTGTGTGTGTGTGTGTGTGTGTGGTTTTAGCCTGATTGTATTTCATGAATAATTTCTGGCAGGTCTTGGGAGAAGCCCTGAGTGTTTATTCCCTGTAAACAGTCATTTGCATTCGCCCGTGTCTAACCCACAATCCTTTGCTCTATGAAGCGCAGAGATCCGTCCAATTAGGCAATGAAAGGTCAGAGCGAATCGCTGAGAAGCGTCTCTAACTACATCTACACACAGGAAACACTGGAGACACTGACCGCGTGCAGCATTCTGGGTAATATCGCTCACACCCTGCTGCCTGCGCTGATGCTCTACAAGAAAACGCAGTCAGAGAAATGAAGCATTCGCCGGCGGAGAGGCAGATAACCGTGAGAGAGAGACAGAGACAGAGACAAGAGCTTTACTCACCATTGAGAGCCACGAACGAATCTGGAGACAAATGGAAAAACGTGTTAATTGGCTCAAATGTGATTCTCTTTCTCACACACACATCATTTATTACTGAATTAATCTAACCACACATTTAAAACTGCGGCAGCAGAACATTTAACAAGATCAGAGCTCAGACGACTGAAGACTCGTTCACACTCATAATCATAACCATAGAGATTTACCAATTAAAAATCAGTACGACATAACGGCAACATTTCTGTAAAATTTCACAGGTCCACAGTCGAATTTCTATTAGAATGGAAAATTACACTGAGCAATGGTAACTATGACAACGACAGTTATTTTTAAGCATACTGCGTTACTCCCTAGAAAAGTAACTAATGATGTTACTTTGTTACTTTTTATCTCAAGTAATGTGTTCACTTTTGTGTTACTTTTTAAATCTGGGTTTGTTTTTAATATAAAAAGTTCTATTTTTGTCAAATATAAAAGCCTTTTCACACCAAAAGCCTCAGGCCTAGAGCAAAAGTAAATTGACGTCTGTACAGTAGACCGCAGAAGTAGAAAGTTCAACTTTTTTTGTACATCTTGAGTATTTTTCGCTTATTCATATGTGAACCTGGACCACAAAACAATCTTAAGTAGCACCGTATTTTTTTCTGCCAAAAATCATTAGGATATTAAGTAAAGAATATGTTCCATGAAGATATTTTGTACATTTCCTACCGTAAATATATCTAAACATAATTTTTGATTAGTAATATGCATTGCTAAGAACTTCATTTGGACAACTCTAAAGGCGATTTTCTCTATATTCAGATTTTTTTGCACCCTCGGATTCCAGATTTTCAAATAGTTGTATCTTGACCAGATATTGTCCTTATTTATTCAGCTTTCAGATGATGTATAAATCTCATTTTCACAAAATTGACCCTTATGACTGGTTTTGTGGTCTAGGGTCACATATGCTTGAATTGGATCATTGATGGTCAGCAGCAAAGATGCTGGTTAATAAAACAGGATTAAATACATGAAGGATATTTGTATTATTTAACATATTTAACTGCAGGTTTGAATCATATTCTGGATTGCATTTCACTGTTTTTATTCATTTCGAGGAATACTAAATCAGTTTTTTAATCAGTGAGTGATACAAATTATTGCATGTTCCCATTTATTCTAGAACTAAAGTAACATCTAAAGTAACTCCTGATTTCTCTCAACATGGGGGCAGAAAACCTTTCAATCAATAAATGGGAAAAAAAAAATGTAACTGATATGTTCTTGTAAATGACGTTACTTTACTACACTCTTAAAAATAAAGATGCATTAAAAGGTTGTTCACAGCGATGCCATAGGCATAGAAGAACCATTTATGGCTCCACTAAGAACCATTCAGTCAAAGGTTCTTTAAAGAACCATCTCTTTCTTACCCTTTTATAATCTGAAGAACCTTCTTTCACCACAAAGTGAAACAGAAAGGTACTTCAGATGTTAAAGGTTCTTTATGGAACCATTTTAGACAAAAAAAGGTTCTTCTATGGCATCGTGAAGCAGCTTTACTTTTAAGAGTGCAGTTACTTAAAAAAAAGTAATGCGATTACCGAACTCATGTTACTTGTTATGAGTTACCCCAAACATTGATCACTTTAAAAGCATTTTTTCCAGCTGATGAATGCTAAAAACACTAACAGCCAATCAGAATCCACTGATTTCAAAGAGCTGGAGCATTTAAAACGAAAACAAACAAACCAAAAGCAATATGAAAATGAGTGAAGTGGAAGTTTTTGGCAAAATTTTAGCTAAGCAATGATAAATATGACCGCACCTGAACAAAATTGTTTGAATCACTTTCAGAGTGATTTTTATCCAGCTGATGAATAATTAAAACTCCAACAGCCAATCAGAATCCAGCATGCTTTAAGGAGCTGGAGCATTTAAAGCGGTTGCTCAACAGAAGCTCTTCTAATAAACAGAGCGTTATCGTCCGCTGGTGCGGATGCCAATATAGTTGTCGCTGTGGTTTCTGGTGTGAAGGAGTGTTTCTGACGAGTGCAGGAGTGTGTGAGTGAGTGTGTGTGAGTGCAGCTGTGTCTGAGGAGCGTCCAGCGCTCAGTAAACGGGTTCTGCTTACTTTGGCAGTCGCCCAGTCCATCTGTGTTGCCCTGTTCCACGTCCTGCTCGAACGGCCATCTGTGACACACACACACACACACACACACACACACACACACACACACACACACACACACACACACACAGTGAGCAAGTGACTTCAACACCTCCATTTCACACTCACTGACTTCAATCTCAAGTACATTTTCAAACTATATTAATAAATGTTGGAGCGAATGAATGAGTTGTTCAAACAATATCATGAGAAAATGAAGCAGAAGACAGGATCATAAATGTGACGTGAATATTAATAAAAACACAGATGTTTGTTTCTGAAGTGTCCTTGATGCTGATTGGATCGTAATGAAGAGCGGCCCGAAATCATTCAACCCTGGACCGTCCAGCGAGAGATTCATCATCTCACAGATGAGAGAAATAGAGTGCAATGAGAGCCCTGATGAGATCTGAACCTCATGAAGAATCACGAGAACACCTCAGACGCACATGAACTGAGCTCAGATGAGAAACACAGAGATGCTTCTTTCTCAGCTGGCTGTTTTTATAAGGGCAAACAAGATATTTCTCCCTTAAACTGACTTCCAGGGACAATTTTTAACCTTTATAAAGGTGAATTTTCTTACCTTATTACATGCGTCACCTTTTACGTGAATTCATACATGAGCCTGGACCACAAAACCAGTCAAAATGGTCAATTATTTGGCAGAGATACAACTATTTGAAAATCTGCAATCTGAGGGTGCAAAAAAAATAAAATAATTAAATCTCCTTTAAAGTTGTTCAAATGAAGTTCTTAGCAATGCATAAAACTAATAAAAAATTACGTTTGTATATATTTATGGTAGGCCATTTACTAAATATCTTCATGGAACATGATCTTAATATCCTAATGATTTTTGGCATAAAAGAAAAAAATATAATTTTGACCCATACAATGTATTTTTGGCTATTGCTACAAATATAACCTTGCTACTTAAGACTGGTTTTGTGGACAAGGGTCACATATGTTTATTTAATAAATGCAATTAAATGCATCAAATGAAATCAATCAGCAAAATCCATCTTTGAGTCATTGATTCACTCATTCAACCAATTCCTTTAAAATGGCAGATTTTTCGGGAACGAAGCTGATTTCGGAATAGCATACTACCCTTACTGCTTATGCCATAGAAAAATGCAAAAACGGTAGGAGCAGTATACTAGTATGCATTTTTAAATGTAGCAACTGCCTTTATAATTGGATTATCGAATTACTGACTCACTCGATTCTTTCAAAAACACTGAATCATTCACAAATGAATCACCACTGTGTTGCTCAAGAAGCAAAACAGAGCAAAAGAGCCCAAAATCCATATAATACTTGAACATAATAATACATGTCCTCTTTTAGGACCTAAAAATTGCTCAAAATGTCTGGGATTCGGCTTTTGCTTTCTACAGTCGCCAATTATTGTCTGTGTTTTTGTATTAAAGCCCTACGCAGGACTGTTTTCTTAATCCCTCTCCAGCAAACAATCTATTATAGAAAATTGTTGCACATCACAGAGTCGCTATCAATATGCAGAGTATTTAAATCGCTTTGGATGCAGCTCGTGTTTGATGTAGGGTTGCCAAATCCACATTTTTTCCTCGGAATTAAGCTGATTTTAAACTGTTGCGGTGGGTTGATTTTCTCCCGTGGGTTAAAGGTTTGAAATACTGCATAAATTCCATTTGACTGAAATGCTTGTATTGAAACATTTTGCATTCTACCTATGATTTAATTTTTGTGAAGGATGGCCATTGTGGTAGGAAGCCTTTTAGCTCTGTTTATGATCAATCTGCATTACATTGACTGTAAAATATGTAGTTTAGGTATGGAAAGGACATATTTTCATCCCCTGACTAACAACTAAAATATGGTCACCCTAGCATATCATTTTTATGATATACCATTGTTTTTCAAAACCATATGGATGTCTGCCCTACTTCTTTCTCAGCGTCATAAAAAGCTTTTTCTGAAACGACAGGAAAGCTTCTGAATTTCACACACAGATCGTATCCTATAATCCTACACTCCGGCCGATCTCACGTAACCTCCGTACGGCTCCCTTTCTGAAGTGGAAAACTCAATCAGAAGAGAAATAATAATAACAGCGTATAAAACACGGGTTGATGAGCTCACGTGAGGACGGCAGCGGAAACATACTGTGCGTATAATACACTATATTAATAAAGAGATGAGTTATGGAGGGTTTTGTGGGGTCAAACGCTCTTTTCCAGATGAGAAACTCCAGCAGCTCAAACCACAATATGAGGGAGGACTGACATCAGCGCTTGGCTCTCGCCGTCTATAATTAGAGACCAAGAATGAGGCCCTTACTTTGGGTCCGATGAGATTTCTTTACAGGCGCCCTCTGACACCCAGCCGCAGTACGGGTCCCTGGAGGCGATACAGGACCTGAGAGAGACACACACGAGGGGTTAATCGTGCAGAACGGGCAGTGAACTGAACGAACCGGGCGCATGGAGAGAAAGCAGACGTACTTTTTGCACTTGCCGTGCCGTTCGCAGCGGGACAGCGGGACTTTGACCACGCATGAGGTGAAGGCCACGAATAGAGAGTGACTCCTGCTGTCGATCTGCATGCTGATGATGCGCTTGTCCTCCACACCGTCAATGCTGCACCTGAACAACACAGAATCGCATCAGATCAAGAACTAACTGAACTAACCCTGAACAAACTGAAACGGTTTCATAGTCAGCTTTATACTGCCTTCCAAAGGCAAAGTGCAGTAACTACGCCAACACTGAAACTGAGAAAAATGCCTTTAAAGTTTTTACGCCAGCTAGTCAAACGTGTTGACACTCTCGTTTCTCTGAAACAGGACAAAATTGAACCAGGAGACTTTGCCACAAGACAAAACCATTGTCACAAAGTCCATTTTAAGCCTTAACTCAATTTTGACCAAATGTGTAGTTACTGCGCTTTGCCTTTGGAGGGCAGTATAGCCGAATTGAATTTGAAAAGAGGACAGTGTTATTGACCTGAATAATCATCACATTAACTCTAGTCCCTAAGTCTAGCTGCTTACATCGCAAATAAACTTCTTTCATAAATTGATGAACTTTACTCTGTTATTGAACGGAACTGAATCATGACTCTATTGTCTTCTGTAGAGCTGCTTTACATCAGAATTTTACAACATTAACACTGTTATTTTTTTGTTTATTACTGTAAAACTGTTTTAAATTAATTTGTATTGTAAGTGTTATAGAAAAAGATGTGACTCGACTGTGATTGAACAAGCGGTTTTATACACAAAAATGATTTATCAACATTGTAAATACAAATTAATACGCCGTTGCTCAAAAGTTTGGGATCTGTAAGATTTGTAATGGTTTTTAAAGACGTTTCTTAAGCCTGCATTTATTTGAAAAATACAGAAAAAAACTGAAATATTATTTGCATTTAAAATATATTTTAAAATGTACTTTATTTCTGTGATGCAAAACTGAATTTTCAGCATCATTACTGCAGTCTTCAGTGTCACATGATCCTTCAGAAATCATTCTAATATACTGATTTATTATCAATGTTGAAAACTGTAGTGCTGCATAATATTTTTGGGATTCTTTGATCAATAAAAGGTTAAAAAGAACAGCATTTGTTTAAAACAGAAAGGTTTTCTAACAAAAAGTTTGGGGTCAGTACATTTTTATTCTTTCTTTTTTGAAAGAAATTAATACTTTTATTCAGCAAGGATGTGATAAAATTAATAAAAAGTGATTTGAAAAGATTTATATTTTGAATACATGCTGTTCTTTTGAACTTGTTATTCATCAAAGAATCACAGATTCCAAAAAAAAAAAAAAAAAACTGTTTGGCAGCACAACTGTTTCCAACATTGATAATTCTAATAATTAATCAGCATAAAGACTGGAGTAACAGCTGATGAAAATTTAGCTTTGCATCACAGGAATAAATTATATTTTTAGGTATATTAAAACAAAAACCATTATTATATAATGTAATAACATTTTGCAATATTACAGTTTTTTCTGTATTTTTGATTAAATAAATACAGCCTTGATGAGCATACGAGACTTACAAGTCTTACTGATCGCAAACGTTTGAGTGGCAGAGTAAGTTTATTTGACAAAAAACTCCTTCGGTCTTTTTACTTCAAATTTCAAATTTAATTCAATGTGTCACTTGCTGTTGCTTTGTAACATTTTTGTAACACATTTGCTTCAAGTGGAAAGTTAATGAACTAAGCTTGTTACTATGTATTTACATATTTATGAATGTCTTTCATACAACAAGCATCACCTGAACGTTGATTCAATGATCCAGTATATTGTTTTGAACATAGTAAATCACAGTAACATGGCTCTACTGTCTTGCTCCTCTTCTCTAGTCTGCTTCCTAATATTGTTAGCTCTTAGACAAATTGCTTTGTTCCTCTTTTGTAAGTCGCTTGGATAAAAGCATCTTCTCAATGCATGAATGTATAATAAATGGTAATACAGCAGATAAACATTCTCTGGTTGCGGTTAAACGCAGCAGCGCTGTCCTCAAAAAGCCTGGCGGTCAGCGTTTGCCTGTTTATTCCGCTGTGACGTGGCCGTCAGCACATATTAACCAGGCTCTGCGTTTGCTTTAATCATTCAGCGAGCGTTCGCTCAGGCCTGCCGGTCCAAACCAGCAGCGCTCTTTAATTTCCTAACCGCGCGCTGTAACCTGATAAACGGGTGTAAATGACAGAGCGGCTCGTCCTAATGGAATACACACTTCTCCGGGTTGTAGACGTTCAGCTCCTCCAGAAACAGGCTGTCGTTCAAGAAGCCGCTCCGCATCTTGGCCAAGAACTTCAGCACGATCCCTCGCTCCGATCCCAGGAAAACCACAGTGTGGTTGCGATGAGGGCCGGCGGCGTTATCCACGGCTATACGCGTCAGACGATACCTGACAGAAAGAATACGGGTTACAATGCAGTCTTCATTTCATTCGTGAAAACTTGACTTCTTCCAAGATGAGACCAGACTGACATCATTAGACACTAACTGTGACTACTGTAGGGTCACCACCTGCCAATATATCAGCTGCGGGACAATGCAGGACATACATTTAAGACTGCGCTTATTTATTTTTCTGAGTACGTATATGTAAGCGAAAGAAAGTGTGTCTGTTTTGTGTGAGAGTGAAGAGAATCCATCTGCGATAGAAACAATTTGTGCTCACTTTACAATAATGCGCTCTGGACGTTTTGCATCTAAACTCGCAATTCTAACTTTTTTTCTCAGAACTGAGAGATATGAAAACACAATTGTGAGTTATATAAATATCTTACAATTCTGACTTTTTTCTCGCAATTGCTACTTTGTATCTTGCAGAGTTCAGAATTTTTTTCTCACAATTGCAACTTTGTATCTCACAATTCTGACTTTTTTCTTGCAATTGGAACTTTGTATCTTGCAATTCAGAATTTTTTTCTTGCAACTGCGACTTTGTATCCTGAAGTTCTGACTTTTTTCTCTCGCAATTGCAACTTTGTATCTTGCAGAGTTCAGAATTTTTTTCTCACAATTGCAACTTTGTATCTTGCAATTCTGAATTGTGAGATATAAACTCACAAAACGCGAGTTATATAGTCCAGTTCTGAGGAGCAAAGCGACCCCAATAAAGTAATATTTAGCTGCTGAAATGCTAAATTTACCAGAGGAACCCCACCACAAAACGTGTATTTTACCCCGTGGAACACATTTTGAAACGCAACAGGGCTAGTTTTGAGTAGCAATTAGACAGGGTTTGTTGTGAAAACCTGGCAACCCTGCCCTAGACTACTGTATATCAACATGACTTAACAAGATGACACTAAAATGTAGTTTAAAAAACAAAAACTTTCTATGTCCAAAACTTCACTTCACTAACAAAAAAAAAAAAAAAAAGAGTTTTCATGCTTGTTGTGGCCCAATGTCTGATGCAGTTTCTCAAATGACAAAAATCATGATCAGTAATTGTGATTTTAATTTTAGACTAAAACACCCAGACATTCAGTCAATTAAACCTTGACTAAAAGTGAATATGATGAAAACCGAACATTTGACACAGTACTAAGACTAAATTAAAACCAGCTGACAAAATGAACACTATTACAATGAAATTTCCACTGATTTTCAGCTTCGCTCTCTCTAAAGGAATTAAAAGCGTTATCTGGCGACCGCCGTTCCAATTAGCGGCTCATCTCAGTGTTAATCAAATGTATGTATAATTTCCACATCAGTATGCAAATACATTTTCAGGGTAATTAAAACTGGCAAGATGGAAATAAGAAGAACAAATAAATTATACACGTTTTTTTCCTCTTTCCAAATGAAGTCTTTGAAGCCGAGAGAAACGGATACAGAGGCTTCTTCAGCAAATGTGTTTTCAATAACTCTGTTTTACTGGGGCAGACTGACACAAACCCGAATGAACAGAAACTTATCAGGCTGAAACCAGACGTCGTTTCAAAGAGTCTCAAGTTTTGTTCTGTTAAAACAGATGATTCTTCCATAATCCGTTTCATTATAGGAAGACAATCTTACGCTTTGCTTTTGTAAGAGAGAAACAGCATCTTTCCTTTAGGGTCGAGCTGATTTAATGTAATGCGATTCATGAAATATCTCCAGATACTCGTGAGTCGCTCAGGCTGCGTGTCTGAATCGCATGCAAATGACTCGATTCATCCATGAAAATGAGCAGCGCTTATGAAGATGGGCATCAAACCATATTTGCATGACAATAATCTTCATGCATGATTCATGTCTTTTGAAGGACCTCTGACCCGTCTCGAGCACTCACCGAACCATCGTCTTGAGGAACCACGGGCGATTGGCGATGGAAGGAACCGCTTCGTCCATCAGCGGGTGAAGCTTGATGAAGTTCAGCGTTTCGTCCGGAAACTCGTTGGACACTTTGAATTTCTCTCCGGAGGAAGATCCTGCGCAGACGCCCGGCCTGCGCAAACAACACACAGCAGAACAACTCAATCACTCTAATAAACGGAATCCTTAAATCAGTGTAATGAATCTCAGCTGCGATAAATATGCTGGATGATGTAAGGTTTATGGATCTGCGCTGCTGCTGAATGGGAAATGTGCCGCTTCATTCCCGCACAGAGGAAACAGAATTACAGCGAGATGCGTTTGGCATGGTCGCTCTCATTAACACTTGACCTCGTTTCACACAAACACATAATTTTATGTTAATCAGCGCAGGCGATATTCCCGCCGTTCATGACACAAAGACGAGCCATATGGAAGCAGATCTTCGCTTTGTAAAAACGCTCCTGTGAGACGATTTAATCAGCCGCGGCATCTGGAGAAGCAGAGTTACGTGCTCGCAAACACTTGTGTGTAACGCATACTAATACTTTTAAATAAAATACAAAAGAATTGATTAAAAAATAATGAACTAATAAATAATAATAATGCAATTAATTTAATACATTTATTAAAAATTAAACAAAATAAAATCGAACTGAAATGATTATTTTAACAAATTAAATCATTTTAAGACTATGCATGCATGCATTTATGTTGATTATCCCAAAACATGTTGAATAGTTGATTCTCATTGGGTGTCAGATGTTGCATGATGTTGAATCATTTTCTGTAATGCAGAACAATCCTCTTTACTACAAGTTACAGCAGCAAATAAACTCGAATGAACATCAAAATGAATCAGAACAAATCACTGAAATCAATCATGAATTGTGTAATCCATCAATAAGTGATTCAACTGCAGTAATACGTCCATAAAACAACTAGAAATCAATAATGTCATGCATGACTAGTTAAATCATTTTAAGACTATGCATGCATGCTTTTAAGTTGATTATCCCAGAACATGTTGAATAGTTGATTCTCATTGGGTGTCAGATGTTGCAAGATGTTGAATTATTTTCTGTAATACAGAACAATCCTCTTTACTACAAGTTACAGCAGCAAATAAACTCGAATGGACATCAAAAGCACCAGAACAACTCATTGAAAATCAATTATGAATCATATAATCCCCCAAGAGATCAATAATACCATGCATGACTATGCATGCATGCATTAATGTTGATTATCCCGGAACATGTTAAATAGCTAATTCTGATTGGTTGTCAGATGTTACAGGATGTTGAATTATTTTCTGGGTTTACTGACCGCATTATGGGTTCATAACTAGTATTAGTGGTTTACTTTAACTAATCGATATCACCATATTTCCCTTTGATCAATTATAGTACATTAAGACAATTGTTCTGTATTACACATTTTCGGTAATGCTATTTAAATATGCAAATGAGGCATTATCTAATTAAATATGCACTGATTGGCATGCAATATTGGGTAAAGTCAGGATTAAAATTTCAAAGTTTGATTTTGTTGTCATATTAGAGTTAAAGATTTTTCCAAAGGGGATTTTTAAATTTCATCAGAAAATAGTCAACAGGCAGAAAACAATAATTTTCACCATGTTTTCCTTCAGAATATAGAGAGGAATAAAACTGTAAAGTTCAGTGTTTGTAAGAGAAAAAACTCTTTAAAGATATGGATTGAGATTGAAATCTACAGATGAAAAAACAAAAAAAGCAATAAAATAAGAACAGCATGAATCATGTAATCCGTCAAGAAAACAACTAGAGATCAATAATGCCACGCATGACTATGCATGCATGCATTAATGTTGATAATCCCGGAACATGTTGAATAGCTGATTCTGATTGGTTATCAGTTGTTATAGGATGTTGAATTAAGTTCCAGGTTTACTGACCGCATTATGGGTTCATAACTAGTAATAGTAGTTTACTTTAACTAATCAATATCACCATATTTCCCCATTTGATCAATTATAGTACATTAAGACAATTGTTCTGTATTACACATTTTCTAAAATGTTATTTAAATATGCAAATGAGCCATTATCTAATTAAATATGCACTGATTTGCATGCAATACTGCATAAAGTCAGGTTCAAAGTTCTTGTGTGATTTTGTTGTCATATTAGGGTTAAAAATGTTTCCAGAGGGGATTTTGGATTTCTCGTTTTCGCATACATCAGAAAATAGTCAACAGACAGAAAACAATCATTTTCACCATGTTTTGAGGAGTGAAATGTTGTGTGGATGACATATGAACAAACCTTCAGAATATAGAGAGGAATAAAACTGTAGTTTTAAAACTGAGTTCAGTGTTAGAGAGAGAAAAAAACTCTTTAAAGATATGGATTGAGATCGAAATCTACAGGCGGAAAAAGCAATAACAAACACTTCAGTGTGTGTTTGGGATATTTTCTTTCCACTAGTCTGAAAGAACAGACGTGATATGGAAGCAAAATGTAAAAAAGTATGGGTTTGTCTCGGCTTAAAGCGGATATTGAATCTGGAGTGGTTTGCTCAGATGAAGCGTATGGGACAGATACCTGGGTCTGGGCACCTTCTCCTCTGGGACGGGCGTCCAGGTGGAATCGGGCGACTTCTGCTCTTTGAAGCGCCCGGTGAAGGCCGCCGCAATGTCTGCCATGTCGTACGCGCAGACGGCCGATCCCGGGATACTGTAACACACATTCAACACGCTTTCAGCTAAATAACAAAACTGTGAATCACTGCGACCCAGACGAGCGCGAGCGGCACACAAGGGCCGGATTGTGCCTGTATGAACTGTGAATCTCAGAGCAGTGTCTGACTAACGGGGTCATTGTGTGTCGCGTCCCGTCAGCATGAGTTCATTCGCGGGAATCTCGCATTTCCAGAGAAACGAACTCAACTCTCTGATACCTGTTGTATGGCGTGGAGAAGGTGGCCATGACCACGTCCCGGCCGCTGATGTGGATGACGTCGGTGACGGACTGCAGGATGTTGAAGTAGAAGTGCGAATCTCCCGGGATGGAGCAGTTGAGGCGCGTCTTCAAGAAGGACGTCCACTGTTTCTCCAGAACGCGCTGCGAGCCGCCGCGGTCGTTCTTACACACGCGAGCCACACGTGGAAACACCACCTGATCACAGAGACATGGGCATGTTAAACACCGTCCTATACACTCGTCATGTTCTCGAAAACACCTGGCTTTAGCAGAATTAAACTAAACCTGGATCCCGCCGGTTTGGCTTGATTAGCTGGTTTACAAAACAATTACAATCAATTTCTTCTAGTCCTCATTCTGATAAACTGGTATCGATTCTTAAATCAAGAATTGATCTCTGCTGTTTCTGTTGATGAGCGAACGAAACTTGATGAACATTTTTTGCCAACTCCCATCCAATAATCATAATTGGATTCCAAATTCAGTCCGTTTTATCACTGAATTCAATGAATAAATGTGTTTTTGTGGCTCTTTAATGAGTGCTGACAGATCACGATCATCTCTTCTTCTTTACTACTAGTTACAGCAGCAAATAAACGTGAATAAACATCAGAAGAATCAGAACAACTCACTGAAATCAATCATGAATCATGTTATTGATTCTTAAATCAAGAATTGATCTCTGCTGTTTCTGCTGATGAGCAAACAAAACCTAATAAACATTATTTGCCAACCCCCATCCAATAATCATAATTGGGTTCCAAATTCAGTCTATCACTGAATTTGATCACTAAATGTGTTTTTGTGGCTCTTTAATGTGTGCTGACAGATCACAGATCATCTCTTCTTCTTTACTACTAGTTACAGCAGCAAATACACTTGAATGAACATCGGAAAAATAAAACCAACCCAATGAAATCAATCCTGAATCATGTAATCCAACCGCAGAAAGATGTACTAGTAATCAATAATGTCAGTTTTATCACTGAATTCAATTAATACATGTTTTTCTGGCTTTTTAATGTGTGCTCACAGATCACCTTTTCCTCTTTACTACTAGTTACAGCAGCAAATAAACTTG
>NC_133375.1:45544106-45611606 GCF_049309525.1 Garra rufa
ACGGACACCTGGAGCTGGTGGAGTACCTGATCGAGTGCTGCTGCGCGCCCGTGGAGGTCGGCGGATCGGTCAACTTCGACGGGGAGATCATCGAGGGAGCGCCGCCGCTGTGGGCCGCGTCTGCGGCAGGACATCTGAAAGTGGTGCAGTCTTTGCTGGGACACGGGGCCTCTGTGAACAACACGACTCTCACAAACTCTACACCGCTCAGAGCCGCTTGCTTCGACGGACATTTGGATATTGTCAAATACCTGGTGGAGCACAAAGCGGATCTGGAAGTGGCCAACAGGCACGGACACACCTGCCTCATGATCTCCTGTTATAAAGGCCACAGGGAGATCGCACAGTACCTGCTGGAGAAAGGAGCCGACGTCAACCGCAAAAGTGTGAAAGGTGAGACCTGCAGATCTCAGTGTTCAGACTAGAGATGCTCATGTAGTTAAAGGAGTCGTTCACTTCCAGGACAAACTTTTACAGATGATTTACTTACCTCTTGTCATCCAAGATGTTCACGTCTTCCTTTTGTCAGTCGTAAAGAAATTATGTTTCTTGAGGAAAACATTTCAGGAATGTTCTCCATATAGTGGACTTCTATGGTTGTAACGGTATGAGATTTTCACGTTATAATAATCGTCTCAGAAAATATCACGGTTTCGTGGTATGCGGTATTAAACTAGCATTATTATTATAATCATCAGCTACAATGACCCTTAAAGGTCCCATATCGTACACATTTCTGGAGGTTTATTTTATTTGTTGATGTCCTTAAGAATATATATTTGCGGTATAAGTGCCAATAGGGCTGGGCGATTTGGCCTAAAATCAAAATCTCGATTAATTGAACATTTTAACTCGATTACGATTAATGAACGATTATTTTATTTATTAATAAAATTGTATTTAATTATATTTATATAATATTTATTTTTTTGCCCTCATAGTTCACTGATAAGTTTTGTACAGTAAATATGCTCACATATTACAAGTGAGAGATTTTTGAATGAAGGGTGCATTACTTGATTTTAAAATAATTGAAGGAAACACACACCATCTACTATCTATGATTATTTATTGAACATCAGTGTTGAACAACTGAAATTAAAGCACACATTGCTTAAAACGAACAGTCACATTTTTCTTAAATTAGTGAAAATAAATAACTTGCACTTTTGGAAACAAAATAAATTATTTTCAATGTTTCAATGAAAATAAGCAGTACTTTTCTGCTGTGCCATGGTTA
This sequence comes from Garra rufa, assembly GCF_049309525.1. Taxonomy (NCBI): domain Eukaryota; kingdom Metazoa; phylum Chordata; class Actinopteri; order Cypriniformes; family Cyprinidae; genus Garra; species Garra rufa. Next base: position 45,545,347 of record NC_133375.1, read on the forward strand.
CTGTCAGTATTACTACAGTAAAACCATGGTAAACATTGGTGATTTGTAGATTGAAACGCCGGATCGTCAGAATACTGTCAATTACACTTGTTTAATTTTTTTTTTTTTTTTAAATTGCCTTATATTGCCATTGTAAGCATATGATTTAAAAACATTTTTATATGAAATTATTAGTGAGTGCGGCGTGGGACAAAACTTGATGCGCGAGTGGGCAGAAACTAGTGTGTGTGCAGGAAGCGGGAGAATAAAATGATCGGAGGGACTACCGGAAAATAGAAATATATAAACATAAAATATCTAAAAACATAAAAATTGTCATTCATCTATTACACAAAAGCAACACGAACAACTAATATAACTTAAAAATGATTAACAGGTGTAAGAATAGGAAGTTTCTGGAATGCAAGGCTTAAGTTAGAATCCACTCACCGCTCAAAAGTTCTTGTGCACTGCTTAATATTGCGTGCGCACGAATCCACTCATTGAAACACACGAAGTGTAGACACTGTTAAATATTCATTGTGCATATATTCATTGTGTTATAAGAGTTGTATGAGATCGCGATGAACTGAGATAGGCAGGGAGTGTTGTTTGCTCGCATTCTGTCATGCATGCACGCAGCAGCCCATGCTTGCTTTTCTGTTAAGAATAAGATCGATGTACTCAAAAAATCTGTATAGGTAACTTCAATGCAGGCTTTTGCAGGCGGGAGAGGGACGAGATAACATATTTCCGTGCAGACTGAAAAATCTCTCACGCGCAGGTCTCTCATATCAGCTCCCGCGCCCCCAGTGTGAACTCCGGCGCCTCCCTGTTATTAAAGGGAAAGTAATCGAAATAATCGACCTGGAAAAATTTGATCGATTATAGGTTCTGAATGTCGATTTCGATTACTTTTCGATTAATCGCCCAGCCCTAAGTGCCAAAATCCATCTCAATATATTTTTACAGCTCCATTTTTAGGAGCTCTGTCAAAAACAGGTCGATTTTGGCCCATCTAATTAATATTCATGAGCCTCTCTTCTGATTGGCCTGTTGTTTTCTGAGTGACGCACAACCAGGCCAATCACAGGTAACTACGGTCATGTATGCTGTAAGCGTAAGCGAGCTCAGAGCAATAGAGAGAGCTGATACTCAACAGGATATTTTAGAATGATCATTAATGTTTTTTCTTTTTCAAACACCGAATGCAGTAAGCTACATAACTGTTGCTTTAGTAAAGCCCCTTTCACAATGCGCGCTGATTCTGGAAAATTACGGGAACTGTGTGAACCAAAGCCAGAACCTAAAGGCAGTGTTGTAGTAATGATGCACGTTATCAAGCGACTCTTCACAACGAAAAATAACGTTACGTGCAAAGTGGAATGAAGCAGCGATCATCAGGCAGAGCCAGCTCCTCACTATCAGCGCTGAAGCACAGTTTGTTCAGGTTAGTTTCAGTTTAGTGAATCGTACGCGTCGCATTACATCTCACATCCAAACGTCACATGTCTTTATGGGTTGTGTGTAAAGCACGCACAGATTCCGGAAAACAACTGTGAATGAACCAAATTAAACTATTCCGGAACAAATCATGGGACACATTATCCGTGTATTTACCGGAATCGCTGTGTGAAAGAGGCTGAAGTTGACGTGCCGCTGGTCTCTTATATTAACGTTGTTCTGAAGCCTGTGTAATGATCGTAGCTTGACATCTATCGACTGAACAGGGTTTTCTCCACTTGTTTTCCTGTTGTTGTTGCTCAATGGAATGGATGCGTTGTTGTCTGGGGGTTTGACAAAAGGAGGGTGGGACGGTGGTTGGTGACTGAAGGCGGTGACTTGAGTCGATCGGACGTCACATCGTTACGGAAGTCACAGCGGCTCGTGAAAATGAACAGCTACTTTAAGCAGGCTGTGTGCAGTTTACTGTGGATTGACTGTGTTGAAACTCATATGGTAGTAACATAGCCCCTAGACCTTAGTTATCATGAAAAAAGCCAGGAAATTTTGATTTTGACGATATGGGACCTTTAATGAATAAAAAGAGATACGGTTTTTGGTTGAATAAAAAAAAAAAACTTATGGAAGTACAAGTCTACCTTTTGGGGGTAAAAACTAAAAATTAAGCTGCGCATCTCCCATTTGAACAAAATAATGAATAAGTTATTTCTCTTTATATTAGACAATAATAAACCAAACTGTCCTTCCTCTTTAACAGCATACATAGGAGAGCAATATGTGCAGGGTCATGTTTGGTAATATTTTCCTGAGATTATCATAGCAGCATGCTAGTGTGTCACGGTACCAACATTTCAGTATTCGGTACCAATACCAGTGAAAATCCACGGTTCTCCGTACCAATTTCGGTACCAAAGTAAAACACAATAACATTAATTGAACAACACACAATTTTTTATTAATAAAGTTAAAGAAAAATAAAATGTGCAAAAACCAATGTCATTCGTTATACTTATCTAAATTTAGGTTCAGGGTTTTCCAAGTAATAAAAGTATTTCAAGGATTGTAAACATTTTAATAATTAAATAACAACTAAATAAATTACAGGCATTCAAAAAATGTACACAAGCTTCATCCAAAAGTTTGTTTCTGCTGCTTCTAAAAACATCTTTACTGTTGTCTGTTTTGGAGTTTGCTGGGTGTTTCATGATCTTCCTCAATCTGCAGCTGTAAAAAGAAAATATAACACATTTAAGTAAAGCAGTGGGCTAAGTCTGACCAGATGCAACATTAGATCATTGACACCAGATAAAAATATATTAATTTTCAGTAAATAACAAACCGAAAGCTTTTATAATAAATTTAGATAAGATTAAGTTAACCGTCTATCACAGATAGAAACTGCAGTATTGAAAACTCTTTACAATACGATTTCATGTGTTAGACAACATGACCTTACAAAAAAACAGTAGTTATATGGCAATTATTCTTCTTAAGGTTAGGCTCATTTCAACATTTACTAATGCATAAAATCATGTTAAACTGTTAAACATGAACAAACATGAGTGATCATGTGTTTGTATTGAATAACATTTTGAATTAATGTTGTAAAAATATATTGTTCACTTAAGTTTGTTAGATAATGCATGAATTTGATCTTATTGTAAAGTATGACAAAACTAAACTGGAGATCAAACGGGTTTTATTTGACTGTACTTTTGTTTAATCCAAACTGCGTTCATATTCGGATAGTCAGTACCACCGGTACTAAAGAAAACCTGGAACCGTAACATTTACATTTTTTTAGTACCGACTTGGTACCGAAGTACCGGGACTTTTGACAACACTACAGCATGCATTTCTTTGCTTTTTTCAGGTCAGGTAATGATGAAGAAATGTAAGCATGTTGAGATTTTCAGGGCTCAATCTTGTCCGCTGAGGTGAGAGAATGTGTCCACTTGTAGTAAACATCCTCTTCGAAGGTACACTCGTGGCAGGGACACAAAGATATTTTCTGGCCACATTTGCAGGAAGAAGCATTTCGTTAGCATGCATTTCCACCATGCAAGTGGGTCAGTGTCCGCGCTGATGGTTGGAAGAGACTTGTACATTGTCATTTCAGACAGCACCTTATCACTGACATTCTCATGTCCTGAGGTTGCCTTGTTCTGCCTAGATGAAGTGATTCGCTGTAGCAAACCATATAGACTGTTTTCTTTCTTTTTAGTGGTGGTAGTACTGCTGTTTCCCGGTTAGGGTTGGGTATCTTTTGAATTTTATCGATTCCGATTCTTTTCGATTCCCAGTTTCGATTCCAGTTTAGTAAAAATAAATAAATAAATAAATAAAAAAACACCACAAAAGTCAAACATTAATATATCACACATGTTTATTTTCAGTGCTTGCTTGCAACATATTATTTTATTACAGGGGTTCTCAACCTTCTTTATAACAGGGCCCCCCTTCTTTTCAGGTAAATTTCGCAAGGCCCCCCTATGCCTGACATTTCCTCTAAAGGTGTTTATTTTTGAACCTTTTTTATTAACCAAAACATTTGTTTTGCCTTTTCATTTTTCTCCTGCATGGTATAAAAAAATCAAACAAACTTTAAATTAAAGCTATACTTTTGAATTTAAAAGAAAACCCTCTGCTCTAACTTTTTAACATGTATATACATATACAGATTTAAAGCTCCTAAATAATTTAATTCAGACATTCTTCACAACTACAGAGTACTCTTTCTTAAGTGACTGAATATCTCCTGTTTGTATTTATTATAAAATAAACATATAAATGAAAAATACAGTAAATACATTCTAAATCTGTTTATGCTGGTGCTCATATGTGCATAAACACCACTGACCCTCACAAGATCCACCTCTATGGGTGAGCATTCATTAGAAAACACTCAAAGGACATTCATTTTGAAAACTATGCAAATGTTTTGAAATTTCACGCAAAAATACTATGGACCAGAGCCCCAAAATCATGAATAGTTTGTGAATCAACAGCGGACTTATGTGTGCCTAATGTACGTCTCCGATATACAAGAATGAATACATTAGGCGCTCGCGAGTTCGTTACTATTATTCTGATCATCTTTGCCTTTACATTAGCGGGAGGGTTTGTTTCATGCAGCCAAGAGATGAAGTAGATGCCTGTCTTCCTGCGGGGGTATAAGTTACTTTTATGTGGGCTTTTGCGGGACGAAATAACATATATTCCTTCAGGAGCGGGCGGGTGCGGGACTAAAATCCCTCCCTTGAAGATCTCTAAGAGGAAGTTTGTGTGCAGCGGTAGCTTTGTCTTCGGTTTTTACAAAGCGTAGCCACACTTTTAAATGCTTCCCGTGATCCATCTTGTAGATTGAAGTTTACATTACCACGTAAGATCCTGGCAGATCACTAGATGAAAAAATGCACCCAGGGATCGAAACGAGGAATCGAAATTTTAATTTTAAAACAAGTATCCGATTCTTTATCTTAAGTATCCGATTCCAGAATCAGAATCGATTTTGGATTCCCAACCCTATTCCCAGTTCTGCCCAATGTTCTCCTCTTTGTGCTTGAGGATGTTCTCTATCCAAAGGAACTGCTGTTGCAAGATTCACAGCTTCTTCTACACATGCCTCAACTGTGTCATCCAGGTTTTTACAGAAGCTTCCCTTAAATCGGGCATCCACAAAGCTGGAGATTTGTAGCACTCGTTCCACCTGCTCTGTGTATCTCCCTTGCAAGTCTTCTCTCATTACTTGCTTCATCTGTCTGATGAGTGGATTGTCTTCAGCTTGCTCAGAGAGGATTTCGCTGCCAATGTGCTCCAACACCGGTGTGAGTGAGGACAGTGTGACCCGTTTCTCCGATGCCAGGGGTCACACTGAGGTCAGTGAGGTCATAGAGTGGTCGAAGGAGCTGATTGACATTCTCAAGAGTGGCAATGTCATCATCTTTTGGCATGAAATGCCATGTACTCCTGTCACAGACAGCCTGCTGTTGCTCTAGGAACCTGGAGATCATCTCATAAGTTGATCCCCACCTTGTTACCACGTCATGGATGAGGGCATGCTCAGGGAGCATTTTTTTTTTTTTTTTTTTTTAATTCTCTCTTCCTTTTCCAACTCCGAGAAAATCCTTGAATCAAGTGTCTACATGCCCTGACAGCACTGCCCTCCAAAGGCAAAGCACAGTAACTACACATTTCATCAAAATTGAGTTAAGGCTTAAAACGGACTTTGTGTGACAACTGTTTTGTCTTGTGGAAAAGTCCCCTGGTTAAATTGTGTCCCGTTAGGGTTTCAACATGTTTGTCTAGCTGGTGTTTAATGTTAAAGGCATTTTTCTCAGTTTCAGTGTTGGCGTAGTTACTGCACTTTGCCTTTGGAGGGCAGAGCCGATTCAACCCTTTGGATCTTCAAGGCTTTGCTAATGGCCAGGTTTAAATTGTGACCAAAACAAGCGAGCCAAACACAAGGGAACTCTGCAAAGGCCTTCTTCATATTTGTTGCATTGTCTGTGGTAATTCCACACAGACTTTCTTTTGAAATCGTCCGTTCCTGGAGCATATTTTCAAACATCTCTGAGATGTTTCCTGAGGTGTGGTCTTCAGGAAAAAAATGAGTCTCCAAACAGTGGCACTTAAGCTGCCAATCTGAGGAGAGGAAGTGGACTGTGAAACTTATGAATGTCTCCCCACCTCCACTACTGCTGCTCCACAGGTCTGTGATGGCTGAAATCCACACCGCTTCCTTCAGCTGTTCTTCAACACTGGCCCTTACCTCTTTGTACATGCGAGGGATTTCATTGGTGGAGAAGTATGTTTTTGATGGAACCTTGTTCATTGGGACTGCCTCCTCCTTCAGGTGGAGAAAGCCAGGTTTTTCCACTACTCTAAAGGGCATCATGTCTTTAGCAATGAAATAAGCTACAGCATGATTCAGTTCTTTCGCCTGTTTGGATGTAGGATCTAACTTGATTCCTTTTGCAAGTGACTGTGTGACAGTTTGTTGAGCTGGATCAGGAAGCGTCTTTGCAATGGTAGTTTGACCCTAAAGAATGAACAGAATTATAAACATGATTAGCATGTAAAAAATGTGCACGTTACTACATATAACCACATAATGAACCAACAACATGGATGTAAAAGGAACTGAAATGTGGCTATAACTTGGATGGGTTGTCTGATATAATTGGTCTGGATTTTATAATTCAATACAAAATATATTATTGAAAATGCGATCAGATGAAATGTAACAACTTTTATTTCTCTACACGAGAGGATTACTAAATTAAAACACGGACAAAAAAGCTATACATAATAGTAATATATGTCAGTCATTATTTCTTCAGGCTAAACCAAACTTTTTTTTTGACAGGTTGTACTAAACACCTATGAGTTTCAGTTAGTGTATTTGATGATTATTCTTTTAAATAAAATTATAAAATGATCATTAAGTGTTCTCTGAGAGTAGCTCTGGATATGTTCACGTCTTCACGGAGTGAGTGAGACAGCAGACGCTTTAAAAACCATGAGCATCATGCATACTTGAGTGTGTACTAGATCTACTAGGCGAAACAGCACTGCTCATTCATACAGAGACACACAGAATGTAGAATTACAATATATAGCAGTCTTTTTTGCGCTGTATATTCACAGACACGCACATCGTAAACGTTTTGATTTGCTGCACAGCTATATGTTGATTAATTCATCCAGGGTGCGGTTTGCTGGGGGGGATCTATGCATCCCTGCCTCTGCTGAATTATTTTTACACACGGTGGGGATAAAACGTCCCGCGAAGCAGCTTTTACGTCCAGATCTAAATCAAATTATTCGCCATATTCGCTTTGAAGTTGAACGTTCTGAATCGAATGATTCGCGAACCGTTTGGAGCGCTTCGAAACAGTGAATCTTTTTGCGACACAGTGGTTTACTGATTCAGAGTTTCCAAAAAGCTCCGTTGATACTTTGCTCACCTTCTCTATAAAATGAATTAGTTGTTTGAAATTAAATCATTGCTGTTAAAAGGCCTAACTTACGATGTTTTTATTAAATTGTGATCACATAATACAGCTTCCGTCGTATTAAAAACATTTCGTGACTTGACACTCATTATCTGGTTATTACCTAAAAAGACGGGTATATAATGCGCGTTGTTAACAGATTACACTAGTTTGGTCAACCTCTGCCTATGGAGAGAGAAAAAAAGTTTTCAAAAGCATCCCCCCTTTCTGGTTTTTCACAAATCGCACCCATCTATCTATATCTAACAATACGTTATTTTCTAAAAAAAAAAGGTACACTATATAGAGGGAGATCTCGGTATGTTTTCCTCAAAAAACATAATTTCTTTGCGATTGAAGAAAGAAAGACATGAACATCTTGGATGACAAAAGTGAGTAAATTATCTGTAAATTTTTGTTCTGGAAGTGAACTAATCCTGTAAAAATACACATTAAAAACTAGGGATGCACCAAATGTTCAGCCACTGAAATTATTCGACTGAAATAGCAAATAAAGCTCCTTATGTTTCATCTGAATAAATGATTGCGAACAATGCCGTGACGTGATCAAATAGAGGCGTGCACTAATGCAGCAAACATGTGGTCAGTGTGGAAGTATTAAAACTGTCTGAGAAAGACACAAACATCATTCCAAGCAGTGACAGCGAGAGACTGTTTAGAAGCGCGTCGCATGTCTTCATGAGGAGAGAAAGGTTACTGTATGATGACTGAAATCATCCATTAGTCAATCAACTCCAGAACGTTCTGTTGTCTAATACACCAGACACCAATTGTGTTTATTCTGACAGCAGCTCCTTAGCCAGGGTTCAAAGACCAAAGATGACAATCATTCACAAATCTGCTGCTGCCAGCAAACACTAGGACTGAGCTCTTCTTGCGGGTTTACCACTAAATAAAAGACAACATTCAGAAATGTTAGTGTTGGCATTTTACTGTTGTTCTGTCAAATAAAATAAAAACGTAAGACTAAAATAATAATAACAATCATTCCAACAGCTCCATTACTACATTTATCATAACATTCACACGTTGTGTTCAAATTTGGATCTGTAATATTTTCTATTGTTTTAAAAAGTCTCCTCTGCTTAAAAACGAAATGCACTCAGTTATTTCACTTTTAATAAATTTTTTTAGGAAGTTATAGTAAAAAAAAAAATAAAAAAATCAGGAAGTTATGTTCTGTTCTCTTCATCTGACTAGATGTTTTATGTGATATTCCAATTTTGCACAACTTTGGAAAGAAACAGCTAGTGTAATCCATCACATTCAGTTGGGAAATTCATAAATGTTGGCGTTGACAGACAGATTGCGACATAAGATTGTGGTATAAAGCAGCTCTGGGTCATTCTGTGTCTACCCAAATTTTTGATTTTGCTAATATTTTTTTCTAAAGAAAGAAGAACATGTATAGTGACGAAAGATAAAATTTAAAATATCATGGATGAATATTTACTGAGTAATCCACTGTTTTGTAGAGGGGGGTCAAAATGGCGATTTTCTCTTGAGATTCAGAGCTAAATTACAGGAGAGTAAAAATGACCTCAGAAAGATGGCAGCATTATAATGTTATTTTTGCACAGAGATTGGTCGCTCTATTAGTAAAATCTTAATCTAATCCTACGTCGTTCAGTCCCATGTGCAGAATGATTGTCATCCAGATCAGGGTAGGTCAGTGTTGCTTCAGTTCAGATTAATAACAGTGTGGATTTCATAGATTTTGAAGCAAGTTCAGCTCTAATAATCATTTCCCCAGAAGGCAGCTTATTGTTATTCAGCTTTAGTCAGTGAAGTGTTGATTTGATGTTGTGAGATGTGATTCAGCTCCTCAGAAGACAATAGCTCTTGTGAAGCTTGTCATTTTTTGCATCAGCAAACAGAATTGTGAAAACAATGAGTGTTTCAGATTCTGAACGAGTTTATTTGGTTCCGCTAGTACTGCACATATGTGACCCTGGACCACAAAACCAGCCATAAGATTTATATATCACTAGTTAGGATATATATTATTTAGAGGTCAACCGATGTATCGGTTTTGCAGATTAATCGGCGCCGATAGTTGATTAGCGGAACTTTTCTTTCTGTGGCTCTGATTAAGTCTATGTTTCATTTAGAGAGCTATAATATAGATTGCGCTTTCTCTTTCTTGTTTCAAACACCAAACGTCAAACTCAACTGTGTCGCCTTTTGGTCATTTTTGAAGTAAACGCCTCTTGGTGATTAAAGTTTTAGACCGCCGTTTCGAAACGAGATATCCTGGACGCAGCGCTGGGCTTTTGTTTGGTTTGTGACTAAAACATTTTGTTATTTTGATTAGATGTTCATCAAGTGTTCTAGAATAGAAGAATATGATACAAATATGATGGAATTTCAATACTATGGCTTTTTTGTAGACGTTTAAAGCTCTTTAGATCTTTACCTTGAATGTTTATATGAAGTTGTAACACTTTACAATAAGAGTCCATTTGTTGCACTAACATTCCTTTTTAAAATTAAAAGAAGCATAATATTTTTGCAAATTGACTCACATTTGGTTTTTAACTGTTAAAAAAGTATACAATTTAATGATTTGCCCCTGGAGCCATATTGAAATTCCAATATCTCTGGAACTGAACTATAGAGGTCCTGAAAAATGAAGATGCCAAAAGGAAAGTTTGTTGAGATCCTGTATCTAAAATGGCATTAAGATAACTTTGCATACTTTGGAGTTAAAAATTGAAAAGTGCTGTTTTCCTACATTTGAATGGTCACCATTGGCACATAATACACAGATGGCTAAAGTCAACAGATTTCACTAATAGAGCGACCAATCTCTGTGTACCAATAACATTATGATGTTGACATCTTTCTGAAGTCATGTTTATCCCCCTGTAACTTGACTCTGAATCTCAGCTGAAAATAGCCATTTTGACCTGAGATTCATGATCTTAACTAAGATTGATAAAATCTGCAGAATAGATGTATTTTTCCTGGTTAATGTGTTAATTTCAACATTTACTGATATTTATAAATGTTTAAGTTGCTTATGTTTGCATTAATAAGCAAAGAACTAACTATAATGCGCAATATATAATTAATAATAATACATTTTCTTACAAAGTATGGTTCATTCCCTTATTTTAAATAGTAGACCACTATTCCAGTTTCCAATCAGTTTCCTATTTGAAAACTGTCGGTCGATTAATCAGCATCACCAGTGTTGTCCAACCTAGCTATCAGTAACGGTAAAATCCAATATCGGTCGACCTCTAATATTATTAGGATAGGCTGAGATGCAACTGTTTGAAAATCTGCAATCTGACTGTGCAAAAAAAAACAAAATACTGAGAAAATTGCCTTCAAAGTTGTCCAAATGAACTTCTTAGCAATGCATATTACTAATCAAGAATTAAGTTGTAATATATTTACAGTAGGAAATGTACTAAATTTCTTCACTTAATATCCTAATGATTTTTGGCATAAAAGAAAAATCTGTAATTTGTGCTATTGCCACAAATATTTTTTTTGTGCTCCAGGCTCACATATAAATTCATTAATGCATCTCTGACGACTTCCTCTCCGTGTGCTCTTTGTCTTAAAGGTAACACGGCTTTACACGACTGCGCCGAATCCGGCAGCTTGGAGATCATGAAGATGCTCCTGAAGTACGGCGCCACCATGGAGAAGGACGGTTACGGCATGACGCCGCTGCTCTCCGCCAGCGTGACGGGACACACCAACATCGTGGACTTCCTCACGCAGCACCCTCAGACGGGCCGGACGGAGCGGATCAACGCGCTGGAGCTGCTGGGGGCCACGTTTGTGGATAAAAAGAGAGACCTGCTGGGAGCCTTGAAGTACTGGAAGAGAGCCATGGACTTGCGGCACGGAGACCCGAACCACGTGCTCCTGAAACAAGAGCCCAAGCAGCTGGTGATGGCGTACGACTACACCAAAGAGGTGAACACCTTCGAGGAGCTGGACAGCCTGATCGCGGACCCCGACGACATGCGCATGCAGGCGCTGCTGATCCGAGAACGCATCCTGGGCCCGTCGCACCCCGACACGTCCTACTACATCCGCTACCGAGGGGCCGTCTACGCCGACTCGGGCAACTTCGAGCGCTGCATCAAGCTGTGGAAGTACGCGCTGGACATGCAGCAGAGCAACCTGGACGCGCTCAGCCCCATGACCGCCAGCAGCCTGCTGTCCTTCGCCGAACTCTTCTCCTTCATGCTGCAGGACCGCGCCAAAGGCCTGCTGGGCACCTCCGTGTCCTTCCAGGAGCTGATGGAGATCCTCAGCAAGAGCGTGCTGGAGATCGAGCGCGCCGTCAAGCAGCCGCGGCCCGGCCCCGATCCGGCCCAGCTCAGCAAGGTGCTGTCCATCATCCTGCACCTGATCTGTCTGCTGGAGAAGGTGCCGTGCACGCTGGAGCAGGACCACTTCAAGAAGGAGACCATCTACAAGTTCCTCAAGCTGCAGCCCTGCGGCAAGAACGGCTTCAGTCCGCTGCACCTGGCCGTCGACAGGAACACCACCTGCGTGGGCCGCTACCCCGTCTGCAAGTTCCCCTCCTTCCAGGTAGGAGTGTGCAATATGCCAGTTTTGATGATAACAATGCCTCCAGTATCTGTTTTTGAAAAAATATCTTAGTATCGTGCTTTAGCGCACTTTCTCTCAATATACTGTTCAATGCCTGTTAAAGACGTTCAATTCCAGAACAAAAATGTGCAGGTAATGTACTCACCCCCATGCCAGCCAAGATGTTCATGTCTTTCTTTCTTCAGCTGCAAAGAAATAGTTTTTTTGAGGAAAACAAGTGCGGTTAAATGCATTTGCATTTTCGAATACCTTTATATGAAACTGATGTACACTCAGTCAGCTATGTTTTCAGAGCAGGACGAAACATCTGATGAAGTGATGAAAGATTTTGAAATTCTAACAGTAAACAGAGGGCTTTAATCAAAAAGTAATCAGTTACTTTACTTTTATAAAGTAATTGAAAAGGTACACTACTTATTACATTTTAAATAATTTGTAATCTGTAATCTATTACATTTCCAAAGTTACCTCCCCAACACTGAGGAGAACTGACCCATTTAATGGTTACACAGTTAATCAAAGGCGTTTGTCATGCGCATTTTGTCAGTAAAGCTGGTTGTGTAATCAGTAGTAAATCTCTAACACCTGCTTTCAGATGTAGCAGCATTTACTGCACAGAGACGTAGTTCACTGACAAGCTACAGTATATCGCGTCCATTATCATTAGTTCATTATTATTAGATTTAATCACACAATAAATTGAAAGAAATCGTTCTGTGATAATGACAGCTGCTTGCATAGCTTTTCAGTGAACTACGGCTCTGTAGTAAATGCTACTACGTCTGAAATGCATGTGAATATAGTTTTTACTCAACTCTCGTTTCATAACGTCAGTTGAGGGTTTGAAATAAATCCTTCTGGGAAATGATGTGGCTTCTTACACAGAATAAGGCACACAACATATTTCATGAGCAGTGATAAAGTCATTGCATTATAAATATACTTTTTTATATAAAAATTATAATAATAAGAACTCAGACAAACCATATATTTTCATAGTCATGTGTTTATTAGTCACATTAAATCGGTAAAAGCAGTTAAATGTTCTGTTTATTCAGCTGAAGCGATCCCTGGGCTCCTGGGTTTCTTCTTCAGGGTGTGTTTGGAGTTTCCACACAAAAGCACCCTCTGGTCTTCGGATGAAGATTTACTTCTGATCACAGAACCGTGCTTCACTGAAAGATACGCATGACAAACGCAGCTTCTGCCTAATTGCGATCGCGGTTTAATTTTGATTTATTGTGCTGCTCTATACCCAGTGTTTACAAAGTGAACATGCAAAAAAGATCAAATGCGATGTAAACGATGTAAAAACGATGTAAGACAATTTTTAAGTTGGAAGATGGGAGTTTTTAGACATACCCTAACTGTCTTGAACTGGAATACACAGAGTACACATCACAGAGCTAGACAAGACCAGCATTTGAGGTTAAAAATGGCAATTTTTTTTTTTTTTTTTTTTTAAGAAAATAACCAATCGTTTCTAAAATAAAATAAAATAGATTATAATTTACTTACTTTTTAGCCACAAAAGCTGGTCTTGTCTAGCTCTGTGTATTACAGTTCAAGACAGTTAGGGTATGTTGAAAACTTCCATCTCATTTTCTCCTCCGACTTCAAAATTTTACATTGCTGCCTTTTTTTTTTTTTAAAGGGTGTTTGATCTTCTTTTCATGTTCACTTTGTAAACACTGGGTCGGTTCTTCTGCAGCGATGGAGGACGATTTTGAAGTTGGGGGAGAAAATGAGATGGGAGTTTTTAGACATACCCTAACCCTAAAATTAGACGTTTCATGTTTAATTATTGACTTCTGTGGTAAGTAGCTGTGTAATAAGTAGAGGTCACCGATGTATCGGTTTTGCCGATTAATCGGTACCAATATTTGATTGGCGGAATTATCGGTTATCGATAAAAAATCCATGCCGATAGTTTTCTGGGTTGGGTCCATTGCTAGAGCCCTGAGAAGGTCCTCATTATACAGTATTTTACTTGTGCAGCTCTTAAGAAAGGGTCATAAATTGCCTTAAATTGATATTTAAAAATTCTGCAGATACACTGTAAATAGTGAAATAAAATTTCATGAAAACATTTTTGATTTATATTTAGACTATCTGATTTTCTAATTATTATTATTATTTATTTTTTTTTAATGTCTTTTTTATTTGGGCTAGTTAAATAAATTTTCTTGCTACCAAAAACTGAACAGTACCTGCTAGGGGTGGCACGGTACATGAAAAACAACCGAACCGTTCGGTTCGCTCGTCTCGGTTCGGTGCGTGTGTGCACCGCACGGTTCAACGGTTCAACGCATGCGCAATGTAGCCTCGTGAGTGTCCTTTTTGCGCGAAATAAGAGGTGTGTGTAGACATAGAGACAGTAAAAGTGGAGTGCTGCAGGTTACGTCACGTGTAGAAATGGCAAGTGTGAGAGATAGGTAAGGCTGCCCGGAGTTGGAAGATGCGCCAGATATGATACGCTGTTCATCCAACTTGGCTGTGCTTTCAATTTTATTAAAGGAAAGGATGAAGCTGATTGGTTGGTTCATGTCACATGGTCTGCGGTGAGCTTGCGGAATTTTGAAAAGTTGAGATGTTTTTATCTCGATGCGGCACGTACGCGCCTGGAAAAAACGAGCGTGCCGCACCGCGTCGCTTCCATTACGAGCGCGCATACCACGCGTCTACATTTGAAATAACAAAGTTGAGTGCGCAAAAGAGGCTTCATGTGAACGGCCCCTTAGCCAGGTCAGGTGTGTGGGAACATTTTGGATTTCATCTTTATTTGTCAGTTCATCTGAGAAGACATCACGCCAGTGTGTTGGTAGACAGGCAAGTTAATTCTTCAGTTCAGTCTTTATGTGCTAAAAAAGGCACGCAAATTCCTGTAGAGATACACATTGTCCTGTTTTTGCCAAATAAATGAAAAGCATGTTATCAATGTCTTCTCTCTTGCTGTATCAAATCTCCCCTAGCTTTCCTCAGAGATGGTCTCAAAAATGTCAAGTCCAGTTCAGTTTGTGCATGATTACATCATGATATAACTTTTTTTTAATAATGTATCCTTAATTGTGGATAATCAAGCTACATTTCATATGCCAAAGAAAACTTCTGGAGTGTTAAAGATTAAAATGAAAAATAAAAACAAGAACCGTACAGAACCGAAAACCGTGACCCTAAAACCGCAATACGAACCGAACCGTGGATTTTGTGAACCGTGCCACCCCTAGTACCTGCCTGAATGGCCTGAATTTTGAAATTTGAGATGGCTTTAAAGATCTGTAGCTTGACTGTTGATGTAATGGTAAATCTTTAAAATATGAGTTTTTCTGAAACATTATGATTAATAATAGCTGTAGAATAGAAATATTGTTCCTTGTTAGAGTGGGTTAATTTCTTTAAAAAAAAAACAGTTGCTTTTGTTAACAATAATGAACTATGAACTTAATGATCAATGTATAATTAATGTTAATATTTTTATTCATTTACAAAATATGGTTCAGCAGGTTACTTTTTATTTAAATAGTAGAGCACTAAATATTTTCTATTCAGTAGCCATTTTAAAAACTAGCGGTCGATTAATGGGTATCTGCCAGTGTGGTCCAGCCTAACCATCGGTATCGGTAAAATCCAATATCGGTCGACCTCTAGTGATAATCGATGCTGTTGTAAAATAAAGCCCTTCAGTTGTATTCAACAAGCCTGTCTGGCTTTATTCTTTGATGGCGGCAACTATCTGGATGTACATTCTCTCTTACATATCGGCCTCATCTCCTTCCAGGTGGCGTCTATCCTGCTGGAGTGCGGCGCTGACGTGAACTGCCGCGACGAGGACGACAACAGCCCGCTTCACGTGGCCGCGTCCAACAACCACCCCGACATCATGAACTTGCTGATCTCCTGCGGCACGCACTTCGACAGCACCAACTCCTTCAAGCAGACGGCCTGCGACCTGCTGGACCAGAAGGAGATGGCCAAGAACCTGATCCAGCCCATCAACCACACCACGCTGCAGTGTCTGGCGGCGCGCGCCATCGTCAAACACGGCCTGAGCTACCGCGGGAACATCCCCGAGCGGCTGGAGGCGTTCGTGCTGCTGCACAGATAGTGAGTCCGCCGTCTTCATCCCCGTCGCGTCCGTTCTCCGGTTCGTATCTCCTTTGCTCTCGCTACGCCGAGACGCTCCGAGCCGCCGGTGTCGGTTGGGTCGGGTTCTCCGGAGCGGACCGGAATGCCGTCATCGCTCTCCTCCGGCGTCAGCGAACGTTACGACCTGCTTGATGTTTGCAGATACCATAAGTGCTTTTATTCTTCCTATGCACAGGCTGTAATATCGGGACTGTTCTGTGTTACTGGATTGTGCCACGTGTTCATGCGAATGCCTGTTTTTGTTTTTGTTTTTTTGTTACTTTACAGTCATCTTTTCCTCAGCGTCTGCTAATCTGATCGTGAGCCGTTGGAGGAAATGTGGCTCTATTGAATGTTTAATCTTTGATCCCGGACGAGCTGTAAAAACCAAACCTCCTGATTGTTATTGTTATTGCACGGCATGTGCTCACGGTTGACCATCAGATGTACAAACTAGTGCAGCTCTGCTTGAATTCATGATGATGATGATGATATTTGTCTCTGGAATCTTCAGCTCTGTGTAGTTTAAGTTCAGCTTTAGCGGCATTTGTGCGGTTTGAACTCAAGGGCTTTTGATTCTTTTACAGGCACAATACACTAGTAAATGAAACAAATGTACAGTCGAAAGGACTTGCACTTTATTGCAGTGAAATTTGATATTCATATTACGATAGCATAAAGCTTGTTGATGTCCTTAGAGCATAATTGACAATAAACCTCTGTTGCACTTGAGCCTTCGTCCGTGTGTTTTTCACTACGACCATCATCACAGCTCTGGAAAAAAACATCCATTTTCTTTTATGCCTAAAATCAATAGGATATTAAGGGAAGAGACTGCAGTTTTTTCATGCACCTGTCAAATTTGAGATTCTGGGCTTGTGTTTTTTCAGACTAGTGGAAAGAAAACATTAAAAAGACACTGTTAAGTTTTACTTTTATAGCACTTTATCTATTTGTGTCAATAGATTTCAATTACAAAACCAGTATTTTCTCCTACACTGAGCCATAAATCTCCACTTCAGCAGCACTTACACACACCACACTTTACATTTGTGTTCCTGTCTATATCCTGAAGGATTTTACAGAGAGATTGGTTCATATATAATTTGCTTGATTTTATACAACATCTTATTCTCCAAAAATCTGTAAAAAAAAAAATATTTGTTTTCAGAAGTATTTTCTGAATTATGGAGTGACAAAATGAGACCCAAAATTCCTTCTGTAAAAACATTTGACTCTAATATGTCAAAAAAAAATTTAACAAGAATTTTGAAACGGACTTCATCCAGTGTTTAGATTTTTGTACTAGAAATGTATGCAAATTAGCGCATATTTCATTAAATAATGCTCATTTGCATATTTAAACCTAACATTTTAGAAAACTTGTAATACCAAAAATGTTTGCAATTATCAAAGTAATCAATCAACTGGGTCAGTAAGGCAAATAAGCTATTAGTTAATATTTACGCTATTCACCTGCAGTGCACCCCAAAATATTTGTAAATGTATCAGAACTTAATTTGATTAGTGATATGCATTGCTAAGAACTTAATTTGGACAACTTTAAAGGTGATTTTCTCAATATTTAGGTTTTTGCACCCTCAGATTGCAGATTTTCAAATAGTTGCATCTCAACCAAATATTGTCCTATCCTAACAACCAACATTCAACTTTCGCAGTGGTTTTATATGGAAATAGCAGTAAAATCATCCTCTAATGAGCTAAGGTGCAAATATTAAGTGAGTATGATGGTTATTTCCTCATGTTTTGTAAACTGCTGGATAGTTTGTGTGTGTGATTGTTTTTGCTGCATGTGGCGATAAAGGGAGGTGTTTTATTCTCTTGTTTTCCTGGTTCTCCAACTTTTATAAGATGGTTTGGCTCAGTGTTTTCTGATGACTCAGAGAAGGGTGTGATCGCTCCTCAACATGTTCGTGTTCGTTTATTTCCTCGTTGGACTCAACACTTTGAAGTCTTGTTGCGTTTATTTTCTCAGTACATTTTACTGTAAATGATTCATCTGTGTATTTTATTTTTGTTCATCTTTAATGGGAATGTCATAACTTGCTCATCCTTCTGAGCCTCTATTATTCTGATGTTCACAAGCCCATCAGATGAAATCATCTTCCTTACATTTTCATTTTCTAGTTCAATAGCTGCTTAGATGGAGAATACATCACAATACAGTAGTGGAAGTTAGAAACATCAAAAAGCATTAGTTATGTTTCTATAGTGTCTAAATCATGGTAAATGTGCACAATGCTGGTTAACACTGACCCTATGCATACAAACAGACCATTAACAAAGGTTCTTATCTGATATCTGTCTAGATTGCTCCTGGAGTCTCAGATATTTCTATATGTTTGTGTTTTTGCATTAACTAAACATTGGTAAATTGAGCAACCAGACAGTCACAAAACCAGTCTTAAGTAGCACAGGTATATTTGTAGAAATAGACAAAAATACATTCAAATTTAGTCAAATTTATCGATTTTTCTTTTATGCCAAAAATCATTAGGATATTAAGATCATGTTCCGTGAAGATATTTTCTAAACTTCCTACTGTAATATAGCTAAACTTAATTTTACATTAGTAATATGCATGGCTAAGAACTTCATTTGGACAACTTTAAAGCTTTTTTCTCAATATTTAGATTGTTTTGCACCCTCAGATTGCTGATTTCAGCCAAATATTGTCCTAATCCTGACAAACCATACATCAATGGAAAGCTTATTTATTCAGCTTTTAGATTATGTATAAATCTCAATTTCAAAAAACTGACCTTTATGACTGGTTTCATGGTACTGGGTCACAAAAGTGTAATTTTACAAAGAAGTGTTTTATTCTCATCTTTATTTGCTGAATTCATAGACAATTATTTTAATTATTGCAATATTTTATTGGCGGTGTGCTCTTTCATCATGGCGCTCGGCTTGTTTTCCCACACTTTTCTTTCTGTGTTTTTCTGTCGGGAGTCGACATGTGACACTTAGCCTACTTTTGTGGTGTCTTTAAATAACCTTGAATAATGTCCCGCTCAAAATCTGTCCTACATTCAGGCCTACATCAGTGCTTCCTCAGGTACGGAGAGGAACCGCGGTCGGGCCGTTCTTCAGGCTCAGCCCAGGGTCAGCGAGGTCCTCCATCTGAAGTCCTGACGCAGCAGCACGATCAGACCATGTGTGATATTCCTATAGAATATTTATGGAAGTGTGATGAACGTGACACTCCTGTGGGAGTTACAGCAGATCATCGTTGATGTGGACATTTACATGCACTGCTCTGAATGAGACCAGTCTCTAAAACACAGCTCTTGAAATCATAAAACCCTTTTAAGAATATCAGCTGGAGGAAGTACTTTTTTCTCTTTGTAGCCAAGCGTAGATTGCATTGTAGAGTCATTGTTAGGAGTTCAAGCAGATAGTGCTAAAACCCTGTTGTAATTGTTAGAATTGTCACAAATCAGTGATCTCCATGTAAAACTGATCCATTAGACCAAACCGTAAGTCGTAGAGACTTGAAACTTGGAGGGACGGTAGTACTCACAGCGCCAACAACGGCACCAATGCTCGCCCCAATCGGCCTGACGGGGGCGCTACAGCCATCAAGAGTATGACTTGGCTCAAGTCGGACAGAACACACGCCAGATTCAATCGTGAGAGAAATTTTTAGGTATTTTAGATTTTTTGCAAACTAGTCCTAGATTTTTCGTCCAATCAGAACCAAACCGGTGCGGAAAGATTCTCTAGAGCACGATTATTAATACTTATTAAAAAAAATTAGCTTTTGACTCACCGTCGCAAAGGGAAACCAAAACATCTGAAAGGGGCAGGACCACTTTTAGTAAAACGCCTATAACTCCTGAACAGAATGAGATCTCTCCACCAAACTCAGAACACTGATGTAAGAGCTCAATCTGAGGTTGCAGGACAAAATTTGCAGAGCTTGGCCACTTGGTGGCTTTATAGGGGAAAATACATAAAAATGGCTATACCTACGCAACCATTTGTCCTATCAACATGAAAATAGCTGTGCACGGTCTTGGTCCAAAGTGCCACAAGTGTCTATAAGGACATTTGTGTATCTCAGAAAACATGTCTGCCATTGGCCAATGAAGTTTGAGCACCTATTAGACATGGTTAACGAAGGCCGATTGGAACTAAACTTGGTGGACCTGTTTGACTCATGGCCCTAAAGGTCTGTGAGAAATTTGAGAGAAATCGGCCACTGGGAGGCGATATAACATTTTTCAAGGGCATAAACGATTGTGCATTGCACAGGTTTTTTCACACATACACACGATATTCGTATCATATGACAGAACTCCTCATTCTTGACAGCTTTGCCTGTAGAAGCACCGCTGTCAATCAAATCATTTGTAAATGATTGCGAAAATGTAAAAAACTACTTTTGCAAACCAATCTGGAAAAAAGAAACAATTCTCTGGACTCTCTAGGTCAATAATTATTCAAATGTGTTGGAATTTACCCTTTGGGAAGCTATAACGGGGTCGTTTAGAAAAGGGGCCTGTTCGAATTTACCCCAAATCCTATAAAGCCTAAAGGAAAACTCAAAACTTCACAAACCTGGTGAGCACACGCGACAGCTGATTCTGAACAAGCATGCAACGTTTTAAGGATATCCGACCACAACAGACGCTATAACAGTCATAAACGTTACACAACATAATATTTCTAGTAAATTACCTGTATTTGCAAAAAGAGGCTTGCTACATAATGTCATTTTGCATATGTGCTTAAATGCCTTAAAGCGCTTGAACCCTGGTAATCACTGCTTGCAGCTGTATTTATTCATTAGTTTATTCGGCAAATGTTGCACACAGACAACATAAAGCCAGCCTAAGGTATACCTGCTGAGATCCCAGTGTCTCAGTACTGTTTAAAGCTGCAGTTAAAGGCACCTAAATGCCACTTCAGAAGCGCTTCTGTGCCATCTTTGCCAAAATCATTAGGATATTGATTAAAGATTATGTTTAATGAAGATATTTTATAAATTTCCTTTCGTAAATATATCAAAGCTTAATTTCTGATTAGTAATATGCATTGCTAAGAACTTCATTTGGACAACTTTAAAGGTGATTTTCTCAATATTTAGATTTTTTTGCACCCTCAGATTGCAGATTTTCAAATAGTTGTATCTCAAACAAATAGTGTCCTAACAAACCATACATCAATGGAAAGCTTATTCAGCTGTCAGATGATATATAAATCTCAAAAATTTCAATAAATTGACCCTTATCACTGGTTTGTGGTCCAGAATCACATTTCAAACTCTACCGTGACTGTCTATGATAGAAGGGTTGTAAGCGAGAAATAAATAGTCCAGCAAATTCAAGCAGCATCACATTAGTTTGTGTCTGTGTTCATTGTGAGGCTGAAAGTAGGGAAGTGAGAATGTACACGAGCCCTGGAGGCTCAATCTATTAATGCTTCCCAGATAATTATGTCTCACATCAATGGGGATCTACTATCCCAAATATCCCACTGATGGAGTTCTTTCTATTCTGAGTTCAACGCCACAACACTCTTACATCAGCATCAGAACAACAGAGAATACTCCACCAAACTGAACCGCCTCCATCTGACGCAACACCTTCATCTGTCTCCACCAGAGCGGGGTAGGAACTGATTACATATCATCTGGATTACATAATCAGATTCAGAAAATGAATTGTAGTTGGAGTAAATAAACGTTTAAAATACACATAATCAGATACAGTCACTTGTTTATGGATTACATGATTTCAAATTATTTACACAATAATAATTGTAGCAATGAATTATTTATAATTTATTGATTCTCCCAAATTCCTCTTTTCCTTTCTAAAATAGACATATACATTCAGAAAGTCTTCTAGTCATTATTCAGATGGACACAGCATTTGATCACTGATTTACAATCATTTCAGGTTTGAGAAGTGTTTCAAAATTGCATCAACTTCTGATCAACACATTGATTTTTATTTGAATTATCACTCTGTAAGCTATTAACTATGTAAAATATTTTAATAATTAAGTATCACATTTGCATGTTCACTGGTTCGCTGTTGGTTTTGGTCACATGACATGCAGGTAAATAAAATATTTTATTTTTTAGCAAGTTTTTAGTTATTTTGATTGAACTTTATTTGTTTTAATTTTACATTTTTATTATTTAATTCATATTTTCCACTCAATCTGAAATTAAAAAACTATACAGTACAATTCTCTAGACTCTTTAGGTCAATAATTATCAAGAAATGTTGAAATTTACTCTTTGGGAAGCTATAACAGGGTTGTTTAGACCACTGTAAAAAGTTTTCACCAGATTCAACTTAAAAACCTAAGTTCAGCAGCTGCCTTAACCTTTTAAGTTAAATCAGCTTAAAACTACAAGTCATTTTAACTTATTACAATCAAAATTAGTTGATTTAACTTGTGAATTTAAATGACTTAAGTTGGTTTAACTTAACATTTTAAGGCAGCTGCTGAACTTAAGTTTTTAAGTTGAAACTGGTGAAAACTTTTTACAGTGACAGTCACGGGCCTATCCAGATTTACCCAAAATCCCATAAAACCTAAAGGAAAGCTCAAAACTTCACAAAACAGCTGGCGCTATAACAGTCATAAATGGTACAAAACATCATATTTCTATGATAAATACCTGTATTTGCAAAAAAAAAAAAAAAAAAAAGAGGCTTGCTACATAATGTCGTTTTTCATATGTGCTTAAATGCCTTAAATCTCTTGAACCCCATATTTCTTCATTGTTTTCTTTGTCAAATGTTGCACACAGACTGGGTTTTGTGTAAAACTGGACAAAAATCTATGTAAAGACGCAGTGCATCATAAAAGCAAGACTAAGTTATACCTAAGTTTTACCATTCTTAGTTTTTTCTTAAACTCATAAACCCCAGTTTTGGAAACCTTGGCATGATATATTTAATGCACTTTGTGTTGTTAATAACAACAAATAAAATATATATTTCTTACTCTTTGTATTTTTATGTCAATATGGTACAGGATTATCCTATTTAAATCAATGTGATAAACGAGTTAGGTCAAAAGTAATCTAAAAGTAATCTGATTATATTACCTAAAATGTAACGGAACGGATCACGGATTATGTCATTTGGAATCAGTAACGGATTACAATTTGTAAGTAATCTACCCAGATCTGGTTTTAGTTACAGCACTGATCGCTAGTAATCTCTAGTCTCTGGTTAGAGTTAGTAATCGTAAACAAAACGACTTTTCTGCAGACGTAGAGCGTCGTTACCATAGCAACAGTTCAAACAAAGCCGCCATGCGGATCATTGGCTGATGATTGGCGTGTGTTCAGCTCAATATCTCCGCACACGCTGATTATTGATGATTATAATAGCGTTCACTTGTATAGTTTATGGTTTTGTATCGCGCTCGCGCATTTGACCCAATGTCTGTCGCGGATTTTGTGCGGGAAGCGGAAGGTCTCAGAAGACTGTGAGTTCATGTGATTGTGTTTCACACAGCGTTTCTCATGTCTCCGTGGTTTATTAGAGATATCGACTCTCTCTTCATTCGTTCAGGGTGTGTAAAGAGGAAAAAGAGGCGAGGCGGCACGATCTCAGAGACACTTCCAGCGCGTTCCACGAGTTTCGGGATCACATGAACGCGCAGCTCAGAGCAGACAGTAAGACAAACAGCAGCAGCTTCATTGAATTTCACGCGCTTGCCGCTTTTCCACTCGCATGTTTGTGAAACAGCTTTAGAGTGTTACTCATAGTTAGTTGTGTGTGTGTTATATATATTTAGTGTGTTGATCTTTCCAGTCTCAGAAGCGCATTCGAGTTCGTTCAGTGTGGCTGCACCTGCACCGCAGGGTTGCCAAGTCCGCGAGTATCCCTCCCTCGGGTGGAGCTTCGAAACCTGTGCGAATCCTTCATTTCGAACCAGTGTTTGGAGCGCGGATCTCCGAACAGTTTTATACATTTGTAAACATTTTTAAAAAGTCGTAAGTGTATTATTAGCCCGTTTAGACAAGCCCTCTATAATACAAACAAAACAAGCCCTGCAAATTAATGAAAGAACTCATATTATACAGATGCTTCATATTTAATTGTATTCGGTTACATTTATTTCATCATTTAATTTAAGTAGGGCCGTTTAACGATTAATCGCATCAAAAAGAAAAGCTTTTGTTTACATAATATATGTGTAAACACTGTATATTTTTATGTATATGTATATATAAATCCACACACACACATGCTTGTATATATTTCAGAAAAATATTTGTCTAAAATGATTGATTTTACTTTTATGCCAAAAATAATTAGTTTCCACAAAGATTATTTGTACATTTCCTACCTCTCAAATTGTCATTAGTAATATGAATTGCTAAGAACTTAATTCGGACAACATTAAAGATGATTTTCTCAATATTTTGATTATTTTGCACCCTCAGATTGCAGATTTTCAAATAGTTGTATCTCAGACAAATGTTGTCCTCTCCTAACAAACCATACAATGGAAGCATATGGGTAGCACAATTAAATGTAAAATGGCAACGTATTTCTGTATTTAAATTTACATTATGTATGTGCAACATTTAGTGCAAAATGAAAATGAAAATTCAATTATATAATTCACATTTGCCAATTCCTACACTCGAAAACATATTTTAACGCTTTATAAGTTGCAAAATGAAAATGTATTACCCAAATTGATTACATATGTTTTACAACCAGATTTGACTTGATTCGAAGATTTAAAAAGGTTCATCACAAGGGGCTACTTTTAAACTTTTATCACTGGTTGTTTTCGTCATATTGAAATATTTTACCCATTTTATATTAGCAGAGATAAAACTACTATATGATGAGACAAAATAAGAACATTTTTGTGAGGAAGGGGCTCATTTAGCTCATTTATGATTTCTCTATACAGTGATTGTCAAGTTAAAACTGTGTGTAATGCATAAGAGTGAGTGGACAATATCTATTGTAGGTGTGGGACTGGGATATTTAGAGTTTGGGTTCAGGTCATTGTCTAGTTTTGGGCTGTTTTGCTCATTCAGATCTGCATTCTGATCAAATATTAAAGGATTAGTTCACTTTCAAAATCAACATTTCCCCTTGTCATCCAAGATGTTCATGTCTTTCTTTCTTCAGTCAGTAGAAATGATGTTTTTTGAAGAAAATACTCCAGGATTTTTCTCCATATAGTGGACTTCAATGGTGCTCAATGGATATAAGGTTAAAAATGCAGTTTAAATGCAGCTTCAAATGACTATAAACGATCCCAGCTGAGGAATAAGAGTCTTATCTAGCGAAACAATCGGTTATTTACTAAAAAAAATCACAATTTATAGACTTTTTAACCTCAAATGCTCATCTTGTCTAGCTCTGCTGGACTCTGTGTACTCCAGTTCAAGACAGTTAGGGTACGTCTAAAAACTCCCATCTCATTTTCTCCTCCAACTTTAAAATCATCCTACATCGCTGCAGAAGTACTGACCCAGTGTTTACAAAGTGAACATCCAAAGAAGATCAAACACTCTTTACAAAAAAAGGTAAAACAGCGATGTAGGACGATTTTGAAGTTGGAGGAGAAAATGAGATGGGAGTTTTTAGACATACCCTAACTTTATAGAGCTAGACAAGACAAGCATTTGTGGTTAAAAAGTATATAAATATTAATTTTTTAAACAAAATAACCGATCATTTCACTAGATAAGACCTTTATTCCTCGTCTGGGATCGGTTAGAGTCCTTTGAAGCTGCATTTAAACTGTATTTTAGACCTTCAATCCGTCGAGTACCATTGAAGTCCACTATATGGAGAAAAACTCTGCAATGTTGTCCTCAAAAAACTTAATTTCTCTTTTTAATTTAATTCTGTAAGTGTAGTAAAATCATCTCATGTGTCCATCATCAGTCATGAAAGTTGATCAGCAGCTGCAGAAGCTCAAGAACGGTGTGTTCAGGTTCCAGGAGCAGCTGATGGATGTCAAACCCACTCCAGATGGTGAGCCCCAAAAAGACCATTAATCTCTATTATGTGTAGTGCTGCACACTTGTTTATTTGTGTTGAATTTCAGTGATTGACAAATTAAGAGCCACCATGACTGATATTGAGAACTCCATCAGCGTTTTCAAAGACTCACAGCATCAGAGGTAGGAGATCTGTTTGTGTTGAGATGTCTGGAGTAGATGTTCTTCTCAAACACCTCGTCTGCTGTAGTTTCGAGGAGCTCCTGAAAGACGAGAGGATCTTCTGGCAGGAGATCTGCGCCTTTGAGAAGAAGCTGGACTCTTGGGCGATTCCCGTCAAGGCAAACGGTCCTCCTCCTCGATCGGATCAGAAGAGCGGCCGGAGGAACCTTCCGGTGGAGGTGACGGCCCTCGAGACGTTCCTGCAGCAGACGGGAGGCAGATACGGCGGCTGGGACGAGTTCGACCATCAGAGCTTCCTGAAGGTGTGGAACAAACACAGAGGAAAGCCCTCCTACAGACCAGAGGCACTGCTTTATTTACCCAGCAGAACTGAGGAGGACCTGAAGCTGCATGAGGACTGGTTTCTGGAGCTGCGGCGTCTGCAGGACATGAAGAGGGAGGTAACTGAGATCTTTCACTTGATGAGAATTTAGAATTAGGTACAATTTAAAGATGTCCTTTTTTTTTAGGTTAGCTTGAGAAAGATAACCTACTGATCTGCTACTTAGGCTTTTTATTCTTCTTCTTCTTAGACTAAGTTTCTGAACGCTACTCCTCCTAGAAGCACCAAACTCAGCCTCAGCTCTTCAGACTGATTCCACTGATAGTTTTCATAAAATTAACGATTAAATATCAAAAAATCCCATAGACTTACATTGAGGGAATGTTCAAATGAGCCAACACTATTCAAACTCCAACTGTCAAAATTCAAATTCAAACTCCAACTGTCAAAATTCAAATTCAAACTCCAACTGTCAAAAGTCCCAGAATCCCTTGAGACTCAGTCAAGCTTCTCTTCTATCAACTATTTCTAATCCATTCAAACTTCCATTCTATCTAATATTTCTAATCTATTGAACTATCTAGCCTAGCCTAGCAAATACAATCATGCTAGTAACTTGTCAGTCATGCTAATGTCATGCTAATAACTTGCTAATCATGCTAGAAAGATGCTAGTAACTTGTCAGTCATGCTAATGTCATACTAGTAACTTGCTAATCATGCTGGAAACATGATAATAACATGCTAATAACTTGCTAATCATGCAAATAATGCAAGTAACATGTTAATAATGCTAGAAACGTGCTAGTAAGTTGTCAGTCATGCTAATGTCATGCTAGTAACTTGCTAATAATGCTAGCAAGATGCAAGTAGCTTGCTAATCATGCTAGTAACTTGCTAATCATGCTAGTAACATGTTAGTAACTTGTCATTAATGCTAATGACATGTTAGCAACATAATAGCAGCTTGCTAATCATGCTGGAAACATGCTAGCAACTTGCTAATCATGTTAAAACATGCTAACAACTTGCTAATAATGCAAAAAACATCCTAGCAACATAATAGCAGCTTGTTAATCATGCTAGCAAATTGTTAACCATGATAGAAACATGTTAGCAAAATGCTAACAACTTGCTAATCATGCTAGAAACATGATAGCAACTGGCTAGTCAGGCTAGAAACATCTTAGAAACATGCTAGCAACTTGCTAACCGTGATAGAAACATGTTAGAAACATGCTAACAGCTTTGCTAATCATGCTAGACACATGCTAGCAACTGGCTAGTCAGGCTAAACATGTTAGAAACATGTTAACTTGCTAATTATGCTAGAAACATACTAAACATGCTAGAAGCATGTTAGAATCATGCTAACTACATTCTAATCATGTTAGCAACATGCTAATCATCTAATCTATCTATATAAAGTTCAAAACTTTAAGCTTTTACAGCTGCTTTAAACTTTCAAACTTTTGTATCTAGTTTTTATTGAAGTATATGTTTTGGCCAGATACATGTACTTTTTGAGTAAAATTTAGTAAAATTTGAAATGTAATTGTTTTGTCCTCGAGGCCATCCGTAAATGGAGAGTGTGGAAACGGAGCGAGCGTGAACTGCAGGTAAAGCAGTGTGAAGGAGACCAGGAGCCGCAGGAGGACGAGGCCCGGCGTCTGCAGCGAGAGGAGCAGAGCAGAGAGGTGTCTGAGCGTCTGGAGGCCTGGAGGAGCCGGAAAACACAGCAGCGAGAAGAGGAGCTGGAGCAGCGGCTCAGAGACGACATCCTGAGGAGGAGAAGAGCCAAAGAAGAGCGCCGCCGACAGCTGGAGGTCAAACTCCTCGTGGAGACTCACGTACAGCAGAAGAAGGAGCGGGAGGAGCTGCGTCAGCTGGAGGAGGAGGCGCAGGAGCAGGCGGAGAGGGAGGAGCGCCAGAGGCAGGCGGCTGAAGGCATCAGACGCTTTCAGGAGAGAGTGAGCAGAGATCTGTGTGTTTGTGAATGAAACATGTTCACTCACTCACTCACTCACTCACTCACTCATTCACTCACTCACTCACTCACTCACTCACTCACTCACTCATTCACTCACTCACTCACTCACTCACTCACTCATTACTCACTCACTCACTCACTCACTCACTCACTCACTCACTCACTCATTCATTACTCACTCACTCATTCATTACTCACTCACTCACTCACTCACTCACTCACTCACTCACTCACTCACTCACTCATTACTCACTCACTCACTCACTCACTCACTCATTCACTCACTCATTACTCACTCACTCACTCACTCACTCACTCATTACTCACTGACTCACTCACTCATTACTCACTCACTCACTCACTCACTCACTCACTCACTCACTCACTCACTCACTCACTCACTCATTCACTCACTCACTCATTACTCACTCACTCACTCACTCACTCACTCACTCACTCACTCACTCACTCACTCATTACTCACTCACTCACTCACTCACTCACTCACTCACTCACTCACTCACTCATTCACTCACTCACTCACTCACTCACTCAGTTATTCTGTCTCTCTCTCTGGTCAGGATTCTCTGCGTTTAGAGGAGAAGCTGCAGGAGAAACAGAGTAAAGAGGAGGAGCAGAGCGAGCGGCTGAGGGCCAGAGCTAAACTGAAGGAAAAGGTTCGCGATGATGACCCACACAGCAAAAACATAAACAACTAAATATAAAAATTGCCACATTTGCATAAAATGTTTCAAAATGTATTCATATATATTTATTTTCCACCAATATATTTTTTGTAAATTAAAAAATATTAATATGCTAGTAACATGCTAATCATGCTAGAATCATGTTAGCAACATGGTTAAACCCTCCTAAATCATGCTAGAAACATGTGTACGTTCCCATTCTGTCCCAAACTTCAATTTCAACAATTGAATTCAAACTTTAAACTTTTTAAAGTTATTTCAAACTTTCAGACAAGGCTTTCTTAAGCTAACTACAAACTTTACTCATCTAGTTAATTATAAATTTATGTGTAATCTTAAGTATACTTTTTCATCCATATTTACATTTAATCTAATTGTAGTCTTTTCTTGATCCTGAAATACATTTTGAAATATATTTTTGTATATGAATATTAAATTTTTGCAATCCTGCATTTACACCCCAGGAATTTTAAATGTATATATTTAGCATCTATTTAAAATATATTTTGGCCATAAAAAAACCAACAACAGTTTTTTCTGAATCTGGCATCAGGCGGAGGTTCACATCAGCAGGGATCCGTCCAGACTGTGGAAGCTCACTAAAGTGTGGGAGGAGCGCAATAAAGAGATTGGAGCGTCTGGGTCTGGACCTGTGTTTCAGATCTTCCACAGGTACAGAACATCCACTAACCATGTGCAATCACCTCTATATTATAACATATTAAGATGGAAGTTAACCCTGTGCACAATGATGATGCTGCATCAGCTGATTTGTTATTAAAGGAAATAAGTAAAAGCATTCGATACATTTGACACCGCACAATATGATTACAAAATTACAGCATTACATTTAAAATAATAGCACTAGTAACAGCATCACCCCACTCGAGGTCTTCTGTGCTGATTCTGGTGGCTATGTAACGCACGTTACATAATAATATTACTTTTTACAAGTAACTAGTAAAGTAACGCATTACTTTTTAATTGACAAGAAAATATCAGAGTTACTTTTTCAAATAATTAACGCCAGTTACTGTTACGTTACTTTTGCGTAAGTAACGTAACGCATTACTTTCCATAAAAAGTAACTAGTAACGTAATTAGCTACTTTTTTAGGGAGTAACTCAATACTGTAATGCATTACTTTTAAAAGTAACTTTCCCCAACACTGATGGTGGCCCATTTTACCCCAAGGGACAAATTGTTGTTTCACTTCAAAATAAAACCAAAATTTTCCATAAATCTAAAAACATGAATGTGTCCACAAATAGACACAACAACAGTCTTTAATGTTCAATAATAATACAGTGGCACAGGCTAAATTCTGTGTGAAAGCACAATAAAGTATAACTCTGTCCTTCAGTTGTGTTGAAATCCTAACCAGTCAGAAACACAGACACAGCTGCATGTAAACTGTGATTTACTGGCAATAAGTGTTACAAGCGCAGACACAAACACTAGCTGTAGACACAGGGCTTTTATCTGAACTGCTGTGAATGAATACTGTAGGTGATGCACAGCTGTAGGACTCGAGACTGAGATTGCATCCATTAAAAATTATTTTTTTGTTTTCTCCACAGAGCTGTTCCAACATGGAGACAAGACTTGTGAATGAGACTCGACCATCAAATCAATCAAATGAACTGAAAAAAATTGTAAAAATAAACTGAATTAAAAGTTTTCTTCATGATAACGGGTGCATCGGTTTCATTAAAGTTTTATACATCACAATGCCTCTGTCAGTCACTGAGAATTACAGCATCAGCCTGGTCAAGCGGGACTCTTATTTTGCCGCGTGTTCGTGAGGCGGAAGCGGAAGCGGCGCGCTGACCGTGTTTCTCCTGTGTGATGATGGCGGATTTTGATCACGATCAGGTTGATTTTCTGCGCGAGCGGCACGTGCGATTCTTCCAGCGGTGTCTGCATGTGCTGCCCGAGAGATACGCG
Organism: Garra rufa; assembly: GCF_049309525.1. Taxonomy (NCBI): domain Eukaryota; kingdom Metazoa; phylum Chordata; class Actinopteri; order Cypriniformes; family Cyprinidae; genus Garra; species Garra rufa. The sequence continues at coordinate 45,576,634 of NC_133375.1, forward strand.
CCGTACGAGACCAGCAGGTAAACGGACACCGAGCTCACCACACACCGGAACCAGCCGCTGATCTCACACACACACACACCACTGCACCGCTGTCCTCATCGCTGTCATTTATCCTCATCTTCATCTTCATCCTCATCTTCAGCTCTATGAAGGAGAAATGAGTCTGTAGTAATGATGGACATCAGTGTGTTTACATCACTATTAAAACACTATTCTTCATTTAATATTCATCAGTCATTACTGTATTTACAGCAGATGTAGTTGAGACACAGTCTGTATGTGTTTATATACTGATCAAACACCTCAATTCGTCTTATTAATATTAAAAATAGCAATAACATCAGCTACAATGGCAATGATAGCAAGGTCATTCTGTGTCAACTCAAGCTCAAATTTTTAATTTTGCTCATATTTTTTTTTTGAGGAAAGATAGACATGCATAGTGATGAAAGCCAAAATATTAAATGAAATGGATAAATATTTACAGAGTAATCCACTATTTTGTGGAGAAAGGTTAAAATGGCAATTTTCAGCTGAGATTCAGAGTCAAGTTAAACATGACTTCAGAAAGATGGCAGCATCATAATGTTATTGGTACACAGAGATTGGTCGCTCTATTAGTGAAATCTGCTGACTTTAGCCATCTGTGTTGCATTATGTGCCAATGGTGACCATTCAAATATAGGAAAACGGCACTTTTCAATTTTTCTCTAAAGTTCACATGTAACTCAAGAAGTATCAAAGATATCTTAATGCACTTTTAGATATTGGATCTTAACAAAATTCCCTCTAGGCATCTTTATTTTTAATGCCCTATGAGATTTGGTTCCAGAGATATTGGAATTTCAATATGGCTCCAGGAGTAAATCATTCAAATGGGCACATTTTCAGTGGTGGAAAACCAAATGTGGGTCACTTTGTGAAAATATGACACTCCTTTTCTTTTAAAGAGGAAAGTCTGAAGAACAAATAATGTTAAAATTAGAGATGTATCTTGTTTCTTTCTGTCAAGACAACTGCATTGAACATACCAGTCTGAGTGACATAAATATTCTTTTTCCAAAGTTCTTATAACTCAAGATGTATTGAAGGTATTGCAATATGATTTTAGATTCTAGTTTTCCTTTGGAATCTTAATTTTCAAGCCCCTACATCATTCAGTCCCAGAGATATGAGGATCTCAATGAGGCTCCATGTCCAGATTGTTGATTGTTACCCATTTTCAGTGGTCGAAAACCAAATGTTATACTGAGATATGTGTGTGTGTGTGTGTGTGTGTGTGTGTGTGTGTGTGTGTGTATATAATATACACAGTACAGACCAAAATTTTGGACACACCTTTTAACCAGTTTTCTTTATGGACTTCAATGCAGTTTAAATGCAGTTTCAAAGGGCTCTAAACGATCCCAGCCGAGGAAGAAGGGTCTTATCTAGTGAAACAATTGGTTATTTTCTTAAATTAATATTTATATACTTTTTAAGCTCAAACGCTGGTCTTGTCTAGCTCTGTGATGCGTACTCTGTTCACTCCTGTTCAAGACAGTTAGGGTATGTCTAAAAACTCCCATCTCATTTTCTCCTCCAACTTCAAAATCGTCCTCCATCGCTGCAGAAGAACCGACCCAGTGTTTACAAAGTGAACGTGCAAAGAAGATCAAACACTCTTTACAAAGAAAGGTAAAACAGAAATGTAGGATAATTTTGAAGTTGGAGGAGAAAATGAGACAGGAGTTTTTAGACATACCCTAACTGTCTTGAACCGGAGTGCATCACAGAACTAGACAAGATGAGCATTTGCAGTTAAAAAGTATATAAATTGCACCTTTTTTTTTTTTTTTATAAAATGGCCGATCGTTTCACTAGATAAGACCCTTTTTTCTCAGCTGGGATCGTTTAGAGCTCTTTGAAGCTGCATTTTGGAAGTTCAAACTCAGAGCACCATAGAAGTCCACTATATGGAGAACATTCCTGAAATGTTTTCCTCTTCGACTGAAGAAAGAAAGACATGAACATCTCGGATGACAAGAGTAAACTATCTGTAAATATTTGTTCTGGAAGTGAACTATTCTTTGAAAGCACAGTTGATAGTCATTAATGGTTGGATGTCTCCTGCACTGATTATAATGTGTCTGTAGTGTTAGTCTGTGATGTGTGTTCTCCTCCGCAGGTTGACCATTGTGTTCTTCGCTCTGTCGGGTCTGGATGTTCTTGATGCGCTGGATGTGGTGGACAAGCCCGGTTTAATCGAGTGGATTTATTCGCTGCAGGTTCTTCCCACCGATGACAGTGAGTCCTCTCGCGCTTCACTGACGCTCATCGACTCCAGCCTCATCTCAGTGGCCTCCGCAGCTCTGAGTCTGGAAGTTATTTGGCAAACACTTCTTCTCGTCTCACACGTGTTTTCTCTTCTCTTGATGAACAGAGTCCAATCTCAGGCGCTGTGGATTCCGTGGATCCTCACACATCGGCGTTCCCTACAACACCTCAAAGGTAGCACACTGCAAAAAATACTTTACTAGCTTAGATTTTTGTCTTGTTTCCGGCCAAAACATCTAAGAGTTCTTAAATCAAGAAGGATTTTCTAGACGAGTAAAAAATGATATTGTTTTCAGTAAAAAACAAGTCAAAATGAAGTGTGTTTTTGCTTGAAGACAAACTAAATAATCTACTAATGGGGTACGAAAAATGATCTTGTTTTCTGTTTTAAAATAAGATTATTTTTCTTTCCCCATTGGCAGATTATTTAGCTTGTTCTAAGCAAAAACGCACTTCACATTTTGACCTGTTTTTTTCTGAAAACAAGACCATAATTTTTACTTGTCTAGAAAATCCTTCTTGATTTAAGAACTTTTAGATGTTTTGGCCGGAAACAAGACAAAAATCTAAGTAAGAAAAGCATTTTTTGCAGTGCAGGATATTCTGCTTGTTGTAAGATGTTAGACTCACAGCAGATGGCAGCACTGACCACTGAAGAACTCTATCAGAGACCGACACTGAGACAAAATCACTCATGCAGCTGTGTTTATGCGGCTCTTTAAGTCTTAATTCACTCGTTCACTAATTAAACCTCTATAAGGGCTGAAATCAGAGCAGAAATTCTTACGGTCATGGCATCAAATGTTGCATGCGCTGCAAAAAATGAATCTCTTCCTTAGTCTTGTTTTCAGTACAAATATCTAAATATCTTTAAATCAAGATACATTTACTGGAGATGCAATCAACACATGAAGTCTTAGTTTTTGAGTTTATCTACCAATGGGGAATGAACACTTGTTTTTCCTTTGAATTAAAGGAGTAGTTCACTTCCAGAACGAACATTTACAGATAATGTACTCACCCCCTTGTCATCCAAGATTTGTGTCTTTCTTTCTTCAGTCGTAAAGAAATAGTTTTTTTAAGAAGGAAAACATTTCAGGAGTGTTCTCCATATAGTGGACTTCTCTCCACAGAGTTTGAACTTCCAAAATACAGTTTAAATGCAGCTTCAAAGAATGATCCCAGCTGAGGAAGAAGGGTCTTATCTAGCCAAACAATTGGTCATTTTCTAAAAAAAGGTGCAATTTATATACTTTTTAACTGCAAATGCTCATCTTGTCTAGCTCTGTGATGCACTCCGGTTCAAGACAGTTAGGGTATGTCTAAAAACTCCCATCTCAACTTCAAAATCGTCCTCCATCTCTGTTTTACCTTTCTTTGTAAAGAGTGTTTGATCTTCTTTGCACGTTCACTTTGTAAACACTGGGTCGATGTAGGACGATTTTAAAGTTGGAGGTGAAAATGAAAGTTTTTCGACAAGCGTTTGTGGTTAAAGTGTATAAATTATAGTTTTTTTCTAAAATAGCAGATTGTTTTGCTAGATAAGACCCTTCTTCCTCGGCTGGGATCGTTTTGAAGCTGCATTTTGGAAGTTCAAACTCAGGGCACCATAGAAGTCCACTATATGGAGAGAAATCCTGAAATGTTTTCCTCAAAAAACATAATGTCTTTTCTTCTGAAGACAGACAGACATGAACATTATTTGTAAATGTTTGTTCTGGAAGTGAACTGATCCTTTAAGCTGATTTTTATTTTTATTTCTGTTTGTTCTTGTTTTAATCATAAACTCACTTCATTGTGATTAGCTTCCCAAAACTAGACTTTTATTTTCTGTCATTTCACTGGAAAACAAGGCCGACACGCTGAGGAAGAGCACCAGTTTTTCCAGTGAGAGCTGTTTCTGGAGTGGTGAGCAGTAGAATGTTTAATATCCAGCGTGCGCCTGTCTCTCCGCAGGGTCCCGGTTCTCCTCACCCGTATGACAGCGGTCACGTGGCGATGACCTACACGGGTCTGGCGTGTCTGATCATTCTGGGAGACGATCTGAGTCGGGTCAGTAAAGAGGCTTGTCTGGCGGGGTTGAGAGCGCTGCAGCTGGAGGACGGCAGGTTGGGTTCTCTTCGGATCTTTTGGTCTGTCGCTGGACTGCGGTCTGTAAATGTTTAACTCTTTCTACTCCGCAGTTTTTATGCTGTTCCGGAGGGAAGTGAGAACGACATGAGGTTCGTGTACTGCGCCGCCTGTATCTGCTATATGCTGGACGACTGGTCAGGAATGGACTGCCAGAAAGCCATCGACTACATCAGGAGAAGCACCGTGAGTCTCACTTCCTGTCCATCTGTTCCATTCTCAGCCTCTCCTGATACGTTCCTAACCTTCTCCTGTAAACGAATCCTCACTATTGAAAAACACGTCATTCCCGTCCTCCACTGACCTCCTGACCTCTAGCGCAGCGGGTGAGCTGGGGTCAGAGGTCGACCTCTAATCCCAGCGCTGATGTAATCCAGCTCTTACTGTCTGTTTCACAGTGTTTTCTGCACGGCTCACTCCTGGTGTGCTGTAAACAGACACAATGAGGACAGTAAATCCGCTTACTGATTCAGTTTTACTCAAGCGACGACACAGAATAGACTCACTGATGGGATTGAGTTGAAGATCTCTCTCCTCAGATGACGTCTGTCCTGCCGTCTGTAGGCCGCTTGTTTATCGTTTTTAGTCACATGTTTCTACCGCAATTAAAGGAATTGTTCAAGCCACGATATACCGCTACTAAAACCGTATCAAACAGTGTTGGGGGTAACGCAAGTTACGTAATAATATTACTTTTCCAAGTATCTAGTAAAGTAACGCATTACTTTTTAATTGACAAGAATATATCTGAGCTACTTTCCCCTCATTTATTGATTAAAAGCTCTCCTGTCCTCATGTTGAGAGAAATTGTGAGTAAGATGTTACTTTAGTTCTAGAATAAATGTGAACATGCATTAATTCATCTCACTCACAAAAAAACAGATACAGTGTTCTTCAAAATGAATAAAAACACTGAAATTCAACACAAACCTGCAATAATTAAATATGTTAAATAATACAAATATCCTTTATGTATTTAATCCCATTTTATTAACCGATGTCTTTGCTGCTGATCTTCGATGATCCAATTCATCCATACTAATAAGCAGAAATGACTCAAGATAATCTAACATTTGTTTTCCTTTTGTTTTATTGCTGAAGAGTTGACATTTGTTCTTCTGTGGTCTACTGTACAGACGTCAATTTACTTTTCTCTAAACCTGAGGCTTTTGGTGTGAAAAGGCTTTTACATTTGACAAAATAACACTTTTTATATTAAAAACAAACAAGCCCTGCCCAGATTTAAAATGTTACGCAAAAGTAACGTAACGCATTACTTTCATTGCACGGAAGAAAACAGGTTTGAGATGAGGGAGAGTAAATGATGACAGAATGATGATTTCTGCTTAATTGCTCCCATTAAAGACCTTTGTTTGAGTTTGGTGTTGATCTCATTATGAACCTGTTGTTTTAATTGAGCTGCTGTTCATCTGTTTGGTTTCTTGTTATTCAGTCGTATGATAGCGGGATCGGTCAGGGAGCTGGACTGGAGTCTCACGGTGAGTCAGACGCTTCAAACTCACTATTATAGCTCCTCATGATGATAATCGCTCCATAATTGTCTGTGTTTGCTCAGGCGGCTCCACGTTCTGTGCTATAGCGTCTCTGTGCATGATGGGAAAGTTGCAGGAGGTTTTCAGCGAGCGCGAGCTGAACCGTATCCGGCGCTGGTGCATCCTCCGACAGCAGAACGGCTTCCACGGACGTCCCAACAAACCCGTCGACACCTGCTACTCCTTTTGGGTCGGAGCCACGCTGGAGGTGCGTCCCTTACCACTGTCTCTCTGTGTCTGAGCTCACATCTTCTTACCAGCACTTTATGCTTATCAATAGTAGGTTCTTTCATTAGAAAATGACACAGATGTCTTCCAGAAGATAATAAGACGATGTACAAAGAGGCATCATTGTGGAAAAAATTATTACTCATCTTTTATTCACATTTGTACAAAAAGTGGCATGTCCAAAATTATTCATACCCTTCTCAATAATCAATAGAAAAGCCTTTATTGGCTATTACAGCAATCAAACGCTTCCTATAACTGCTGAGCAGCTTTCTGCATGTCTCCACCAGATCTCCATCAGACTTGAGAACCAGAACGAACTGTTGTATAAATAAATATATATATATATATATACACAAACAACTCTTCACAGCAACCTGTCAAAATAATAGTTTGGTTTAACTTGAAGAAATTGTGACACAGAGCTGGATAGATTACTTACAAGTTGAAATCCAAATTACATGACAAAAAGTTAGTATAAATCCATTACGTTACACATTTAAGGTAATCAGATTACTTTTAGATTACTTTTGTCCTAATGTGTTTATCACATTGAATTCAATAGGATAGTCTTGTACCATGATGATGTAAAAAATACAAAGAGTAAGAAAACATATTCCATTTGTTGTTACTAACAACATGAAGTGCATTAAATATTATTTTACGTTGAGGTTTGCCAAACTGGTGTTTGTGAAGGAACTGCTGGGGGTTTATGAGTTTATTGAAAACTAACAATTCAAATGTTAAATTAAAATAAACAACAAAAAAAGTATATTTTTTATTTTTATTTAGTTTGTTTACCTGCATGTCCAACATTCAAGAACCAAAGAGCATAAAAATGTGGTACTTAATAATTAAAATATTTATTTTAAAATCTCAGGGGTGCTTCAAGTAGATCTATTAGGTGAAAGAGAATCAGATGACAACGTTTGTGAATGTGCATTTTATTGTGTTTAAAAGACTTATAGAAACACATGGCTAAAGAACCTACTGAGTGATAATTTAAATAAAAATCATGCAATGTTGAAACACTTCTTAAACCTGAAATGATTTTTGGGTTTGATTTTCATTTGATTACGAGATCAATTAAACTGTTTAGTGCCATCATTTGAGTACCAGAAACAACACTACATTCTTTCCAAAAGGAGAGTTTTGACATTTTGAATGCATGAATGAGTTCTGTTTGTCATTTTGACAGCATTTTCAGTCTGTGATTAGTGAGTCTAACATGCGCTGGTGTGTCCCGCAGCTCTTAGACGTGTTCCAGTACACAAACTTCGAGAAGAACCGCAACTACATTCTGTCCACGCAGGACCGTTTGGTGGGCGGTTTCGCTAAATGGCCCGACAGTCATCCAGGTACAGTTACAGCTGTGTTCAGCGCTGAAGAGCTTTTGTTTGTGTTTGTCAGTCGAAACCGCAGCGTAACCCCATACTCCGGCCCTCGATGTGTAATTGATGAGATGACTGTGTGCTGAGACTCGGGTTTCTGAAGGATCTGGAGATCTGACGTGTTTCCAGTGTCACCCGATGACTGACCTTAAAATACTGCTTTTCAAGTCAAGTCCAGAGATCTTTATTATTATCCAGACACACAAAGGAGTGAAACATCACACCTCGCAGGACACAAGTGTTAGATAAACATAAAATATGAACATAAAAATACACGCATCTAGAAATGCACTACTGTACAAAAGCTTGTTTTTGTAAAGAAATTAATAGGGCTGGGCAATTTGGCTTAGAATCAAAATCTCGATTAATTGAACATTTTAACCCGATTACGATTAATGAACGATTATTTTATTTATTAATAAAATTATATTTAATTATATTTATATAATATTTATTTTTTTGCCCTCATAGTTCACTGACAAGTTTTGTACAGTAAATATGTTCACATATTACAAGCGAGAGATTTTTGGATGAAGGGTGCATTACTTGATTTTAAGATAATTGAAGGAAACACACTATCTACGATCTATGATTATTAATTGAACATCAGTGTTGAACAACTGAAATTAAAGCAAGCATTGCTTAAAACGAAAAGTCACATTTTTCTTAAATTAGTGAAAATAAATAACTTGCACTATTGGAAACAAAATAAATAATTTTCAATGTTTTTCATATTAAAAGTAGAAAATAAGCAGTATCTCCTCTAAATAAAATTACCCTTGTATATCCTGTAAATACTTTTTACTGTATAAATACTGTTTAAGCTCTCCATCGACATGTCGGCGGAATAACGGAACGGAGCGCTAGTGTTTTTTAAAGGGAAAGTAATTGAAATAATCTTCCTGGAAAAATTTTAACGATTATAGGTTCTGAATGTCGATTTCGATTATTTTTCGATTAATCGCCCAGCCCTAGAAATTAATACTTTATTCAGCAAGGTTGTGTTAAATTGATCAAAAGTGAGGGTAGTGAGTTCTATTTTAAAATAAATGTAACTCTAGACCAGTGTTGGGGAAGTTATACAACGTTACAATATTGAGTTACTCCCTTAAAAAGTAGCTAATTCCGTTACTTAGTTACTTTTTATGGAAAGTAATGCGTTACGTTACTTTTGCGTTACTTTTTAAATCTGGGCAGGGCTTGCTTGTTTTTAATATAAAAAGTTGTATTTTTGTCAAATGTAAAAGCCTTTTCACACCAAAAGCCTCAGGTTTAGAGAAAAGTAAATTGACGTCTGTACAGTAGACCGCAGAAGAACAAATGTCAACTCTTCAGCGATAAAACAAATGTTAGATTATCTTGAGTCATTTCTGCTTATTAGTATGGATGAATTGGATCATCGAAGATCGGCAGCAAAGACATCGGTTAATAAAATAGGATTAAATATATAAAGGATATTTGTATTATTGAACATATTTAATTATTGCAGGTTTGTGTTGAATTTCAGTGTTTTTATTTATTTTGAAGAACACTGTATCTGTTTTTTAGTGAGTGAGATGAATTAATGCATGTTCACATTTATTCTAGAACTAAAGTAACATCTTACTCACAATGTCTCTCAACATGAGGACAGGAGAGCTTTCAATCAATAAATGAGGCGTTACTTATTCGAAAAAGTAACTCAGATGTTTTCTTGTTAATTAAAAAGTAATTTGTTACTTTACTAGATACTTGGAAAAAGTAATATTATTACGTAACTTGTGTTACCCCCAACACTGTAGACCACAAAACCAGTCTTAAGTAGCACAGGTGTATTTGTAGAAACAGCCAACGATACATTTTACATTTTTGCCAAAAATCATTAGGATATTAAGTAAAGATCATGTTCCATGAACATATTTGGTAAATTTCCTACTGTAAATATATCAAAAGTTAATTTTTGATTAGTAATATGCATTACAAAGAACTTAATCAACTTTAAAGGTGACTTTCTCAATATTTAGATTTTTTTGCACACTCAGATTGCAGTTTTTTAAATAGTTGTATCTCAGCCAAATATTGTTTTCTAATATCCTGACAAACCAGACATCAGTGGTGGTCCAGGATCACAAGTGCTGTTCTATTGAACTGTCTGTTTCTAGAATGATTTCGTAAGGATCATAGGCACTGAAGACTGGAGTAATGATGTTTGATTGCTTAATTATGTCAGTTGTGTGTTTCACAGGAGTGGACCAGCGTTAGAAAGTTCTTATGTCATGATTCGTTTGTTTAGTTCTCAGATTTCTTTGCAGGATCGTGAGTAATGTCATGATTCACCAGGAGTTCTGAACGATTAGACCATTATTTTTTTTAATTATTTAAAAAATAAGTTGAAATAATGGATTGAAATGATGACTTCAACATAAGCTAAACTTTTCATTAACAATCTCGTAGCTCACAGCTGGTGTGTTTAAACATTTAGTTTTTGGTAAACATGGACAACATGAATAGGAATTAGAAACGTCCGCTGTCATCCGCTTCCAGTTATTTCATCTGTACGAAAACAGTCCGGTATATGGAAGCCCTTTTCCACCGCTGAATAAAAGTTTAAAAAGGATATTGCCATTTTTTATCTCACAATTCTGACTTGTATTTTCCTAAATGAGAGTTTGTGTCTCGCAGTTCTGACTTTTTTCTCAGGATTGTGAGCTATAAACCAGCAACTGTCCAGTTCTGAGGAGAAAAAAAACACTGATATGTTCACAGAATTGTGAGTTTATATCACACAGTTCTGAGAAAAGTCAGAATTATGCATTTGTATCACGCAATTCTGAGAAAAAAGAATTGTGAGAAGTCGCAATAACCTTTTTTTTTATTTTTCATTTAGTGGCAGAAATAGGCTTCCATACAGTATTCTGTTTGATATTGCAAACAGGTGTTTATCACATTACTTTAGTGTTCTCTTATAATCATAAACACTGGTGTTTGCAGCACAAATGTGACCCTGGACCTCAAACCAGTCAAATTGAGATTTATGCATCATCTAAAAGCTGAATAAAGAAGCTTTCCATTGATGTATGGTTTGCCAGGATATTTGGCTGAGATACAACTATTTGAAAATCTGCAATCTGAGGATGCAAAAAAATCTAAATACTGAGAAAATCGTCTTTTAAAGTTGTTTAAAAACATATTTCAGTATTCATTTAAAAAAAAAAAACCTCATTAATACCCATTTATTATCACTGCATATGCAATATTGCATCAAAATCTTTCCTACTAAAGCTATTTATGTATGTCTAGTCAATGTTTTTCACATTTAACATAATAATCAAGTTAAATGATCTTTTTATGATATAATTATAGTATTATAATAAAACATTCAAATTTAAAAAATAAAATTTACATTTTTCTATTTGGCTGAGATACAACTATTTGAAAGTCTGCAATCTGAGGATGCAAAAAAATCTAAATATTGAGAAAATCACCTTTAAAGCTGTCCAAATGAAGCTCTTAGCAATGCATATTACTAATCAGAAATTAAGTGTTGATATATTTACGGTAGGAAATGTACAAAATATCTTCATGGAACACAATCTTAATATCCTAATGATTTTTGGCATAAAAGAAAAATCGATCATTTTGACCCATGCGATGTACAAGGGTCACATATATATTTTTAGCATCTACAGCACTGTTATTGTAGTTCTGGTTATTTATCTATAGCTGTATGCGTTGAAAACGAGGCGTGTCCTGCTGGAGCGACACTGATGACATCACAGGTTGATAACGGGTCATCATGAATAATTAATGAGCTCTTAAAGTGGCAGTGTTCAGACTGAATGAGAGTGTAGTGTGTCCGCAGCAGGTGTGGATGAGTGCGTCTGATCTGTTGTCTCCATCTCTCTCCTGTCGCCGCCGTCTGCTCCTCAGACCCTCTTCACACGTACTTCGGCATCTGCGGCCTGTCTCTGATCGGAGAAGCCGACCTGCGGAAGGTTCACGCGGCTCTGAACATCAGCGTGCGGGCGTTCGAGTGTCTGCGGCAGCTGCACGGCTCCTGGAGACAGAAGCGCACGTGACGCGCCGACCGATCCTCAGCCGCAGAGCCAGCGCTCAGATACGCAAGATGAATAAATGATGGCGATCGGCGTAATCCATTATTAAAGATAAAACTGTGGCTCTTTAGTCGTAGGCCACAAGTTTGTTTGGTCCCCGGTGCGTCTGCCAGATTCATCCTCTTCAGTCTCTTCAGTGTTCCCACATTCATTTTGCCTTACAAACAGAAGAAGATGCTCATGTTTGTGCAGATGAGCTGTTCCTGGACTAATATGCACTGTTTATCCTTGTTTTACGCTTTATATATTATTTTGTGAAATCATCGTCCTCTCTTGAATGTGCCTCAGATGTCTTTAGGATGTTAGGACACTTGAATGTGTTTCAAGGATCAAATAATGAAATTATTTTTTCTATTCTGTGGTGTCAAGTGTAGGAGTCACTGCTGGTATTTTATTATGATGTAAAGGTCCATCAATGAAGAGCTTTTATCACGTCCCAGAGATAAACATTTATGACGCCGCTGGAGAGACATGCGTATTTAAGAACGGACAAATAAAGGATTGAGTTTTCAGCATGTCTGAGATTTAGCCTTTATTTCAGAGTCACCTCAGAAAATAATCTGATAAATGTGACTCTGGAGCAACAAACCAGTCTTCAGTAGAACGGCTATATTTGTATGGGGTCAAAATGATAGACTTTTCTTTTAGATATTAAGTAAAGATCATGTTCCATGAAGATATTTAGTCAATTTCCTACTGTGAATATATCAAAACCTAATTTTTGATTAGTAATATGCATTTCTAAGAACTTCATTTGGACAACTTTAAAGGTGATTTTCTCAATATTTAGATTTTTTTGCACACTCAGATTGCAGATTTTCAAGTAGTTGTATCTCAGACAGATATTGTCCAATCCTAACAAACCAGACATCAATGGAAAACTATTTATATGAATCTAAAATTAAAAATATTAACCCTTACGACTGGTTTTGTTGTCCAGGGTCACATATTACATTCTATATCTCTTTTTTTTTTTAATCTTTTAGAGGCATTTTGAGGAATAACATGCATTAAGGGTAGTTATGAATGTTAATGGCGTTGTGTTTGGCCAAAGATGCCCTTGTTGAATCATTAACTCAGAACTGAATGAACAATGAGAATAACAGTACAATCACACACACACACACACACACACACACACACACACACACACACACACACACACACACACACACACACACACTGACTCAAACACAGCCTTGTTTGTCTGAACTGCGTTTCCTCTGACTCTTGAATTACAGAATGTAAGATTGAACATACTAATGTACGCAAAAGTATTTAAGTTTTATTAAGATTGTTCCATTATACATATTCCTAAAAGCAGCCAGGAAATGAAAAGATCTTAATATTTTCCAGAGATAATTATGTGACCCTGGAGCACAAAACCGGTCTTAAGTAGCACAGGTCAAAATTATTAATTTTTCTCATATGCAAAAAATCATTAGGATATTAAGATCATGTTCCAAGAAGAAATTTGGTAAACTTCCTACTGTAAATACATCAAAACTTATTTTTTGATTAGTGATCTTCATTTGCACAACTTTAAAGGTGATTTTCTCAATATTTTGATTTTTTTGCACCCTCAGATTGCAGATTTTCAAATAGTTGTATCTCAGCCAGATATTGTCCTATCCTAACAAACCAGACATCAATGGAAAGCTTAGCTTTCAGATGATACATAAATCTTAATTTTTAAAAACTGACCCTTGTGACTGTTTTTGTGGTCCAGGGTCACATTATTCATTTCAGCCACTGTGACTTTGTTGTCATACGTTAGAAACACTACAGCATATATGGGACGATCATGTGGAATTATGGGTCAAAGGTGGGTTGGATTTGATGTTAAACGTTTATGACATCAAACAGCTGAGCTGGATGGCGTGTGTCAGGGTTTTTTAACATCTGATTGCTGGAGGACAAACACACTCATGAATAATTGGTATAAAAAGGGAAAGGAGGTGAACATTTGTGCATTTTCTGTGTTTTCTAGTTTGTGAGTGCTGCTTGAACTGAGGTTTACACCTGATTCGTCACATCTGTTCAGAGAAAATCTGAATGACCCAGAAATGTAATGCAGTCATATATGTTTAATGAAGTGAATCTGCCGTCTGCTGTCCTGCTGCGTCACATCAGTCTCCCGAAGGATCATCACGTCTGACAAGTGTCTATATATGTGTGTATACACTGCTGTTCGAAAGTTTGGGATCAGTACGATTTTTAATGTTTTTTAAAGAAGTTTCTTCTGCTCATCAAGGCTGCTTTTATTTGATTAAAAATACAGAAAAAAAAATAATTTTCTAAAATATTTTTTACAAATTAAAATAGTGGTTTTCTATGTAAATATCTGTTAAAATGTCATTTATTTCTGTGATCAAATCTGGATTTTCAGCATTACTTCAGTCTTCAGTGTCACACGATCCTTCAGAAATCATTCTAATATACTGATTTGCTGCTCAACAAACATTTCTTGTTGAAAACAGCTAATATTATTTGGGACATTGATGTTTTTTCAACATTCTTTGATGAATAAAAAGTTAAAAAGAACAGTGTTTATTCAAAATAGAAATTTTGTTACAATATAAACTACTAATGAAGCTTCTTTTTCTATTTTTTAAAAAAGAAATTAATACTTTTATTCAGCCAGGGTGTGATGATAAACAATTATATTGTGAGAAAAGATTTATATTTTAAATAAATGCTGCTGTTTTTAACTTTTAACCATCAAAGAATCCTGAAAAAAATATCACAGGTTCCAAATAAATATTAAGCATCACAACTGTTTCCAACATTGATAATTCTAATAATAAATCAGTATATTAGAATGATTTCTGAAGGATCGTGTGACACTGAAGACTGCAGTAATGATGCTGAAAATTCAGCTTTGAATAAATTACATTAATTTATAAATTAAATTTATAAATTACTTTCATCACAGGAATAAATTACATTTTAAAATATATTAAAATAGGAAACCACTAGAAATAGCAAATAAATACAGCCTTGATGAGCATTAAGAGACTCCATTAAAAAAAACATTTAAAAATCTTACTGTTTGCAAGCTTTTAAATGCGTGTTTGTTTTTTTAAAAATGGGTTACATGATCTTACAGTATTTATTGTCAATATGTGATCAATAGCACCATAAGTCCTGCTCTCATTTCGACTAGATTCTGTCTTTGTCACACATGTGTTTTGTAGTTTGAGAGGCATTGTTGTGTTCATATGTGTGTGAGCTGATGAAAGTTTGATCAGATGGCAGATCCACACAAAGAGCTGTCAGTCCAGCGAGGCCACGCCCACAGAGAGCGCGAATGGGCGGAGTCTCGTGTCTTCAAGATGATCCTGGAGTTGAATGAAATTTCCCTCTAAATCAGCAGCGCTTCATGACAGAAGATCCGGACACATCTGTTGGGGAGCGGATGATGACGATAGGAGGAAACAGATAATCAGACCTTCATCATCATCATCATCTCCATATCGATCGATCATCGGCTTGGATCGATCATCATCAGGATGTCGGACTCAGAGATGTCAGAGTTCGCGAGTATCGTGGAGCGCATTGAGAGAGGCGAGGTGAGCTGCACATCTCCTGCTCTTCATCTGATGATGATGATGATGATGGTGTTCAGATGCTGCGGTCAGACTATATGATCTCGCGCCTGGAGACACACGACGCGCTTCATGGAGCGATGAGGCTGCAGTAGTCATTCTTCATCATATTCGTTGTTTTGATGCTTTATGACTGTCTTTATCATTCATCCTCCTCTAATGTGCAGCTGCTGTCAAAATCCCGATCCGATGACGTCACTGCTCCACCTCGCCTTATTCTCCTGCGTTTGGAATAATGCTGTTATCATTTATCGAGCTTTCCATTGCTGTCTGGTTTGTTATGATAGGACAATATTTGGCTGAAATACAGCTATTTGAAAATCTGCAATCTGAGGGTGCAAAAATTTTTTGCTGCTGAGAAATCGCCTTTAAAGTAGTCCAAATGAAGTTCTTAGCAATGCATATTACCTATCAAAAATACATTTTTTATATATTTACGGTTGGAAATTTTACGGTTTAGGATATTCTCAACATATACTTTGGCATAAAAGAAAAATCTATATTTTTGGCTATTGCTACAAATTCACCTGTTCTACTTGAGACTGGTTTAGGTCCAGGGTCATAATTTGGCTCGGTTTAGAATATAAATAGCGATGTGTCTCATGTATAATGTAGCGTTCTGTCGCGGACCCCGCCCCTTATTTAAATACTAAATAGTTTCGCTGCGGGGTTGCTATGGTGACTGACGATGACTCCGCCCACACTCGGCTTGTTGCTCCGGCGTATTAACGGCGCGTCACTTTGTTCGATTGATTCCCGAAGTGTGCGATTTTCTCATTTGTGAAGTTGAACCAGAAACGCGGAGTTTGTCCTTCATTGTGCTCGAGATGTCCAGGCGAAGCTCTCTCCTAGTAAGTCCAAGAATCCGGTTCGACTCCGGTTGAATGAAACCGCTGTTGTTTGCTGAGGGAAAGTTGAAGCGCTTGTTTTTAGTTTGTTTTGTTTTATTTCTAAAGGCGTTTTAAGATTAAATACAGGTCTTGTGGACGTTTGTCCCTTGTGACAGAGTTTCTCAAGTGGAACCCGTACTTTTTACTCTTGGAATCGAAAGGCGAAAGTGAACAATGGAAGTAACTTCCCCAAACGCGTGATCATCTGACCGACCGCGCTGCACTCGCTCCGGGGGGTTTATTCCGGTCGCACCGGGGCTGTGATGCGGAGGTTTTCCCGGTGATTGCGCCACTAAATGCAGACTGTGTTTGTGCTCGACAGGTGCCGATGAAGAACATCGAGCGGGAGCTGATCTGCCCCATCTGTAAGGAGCTGTTCACTCATCCTCTCATCCTGCCCTGCCAACACAGCGTCTGCCACAAATGCGTCAAAGAGCTGCTCCTGCCCAACCATGACGACTCCTTCAGCACCGACGCCGGATCCGAGAGCTCCAACCCGGGCAGCCCTCGACCCAGAGTCCCGTCTCCCAGCATGGAGAAGCTGGACCGTCTGGTGCGATCAGGTAACCGAAGAGTCTGGAGCACGATTCGGACAGAAAATCTATGAAAACGAGACTCAGATCCGGCTAAACAACATAAACAGTTCAGTTCAGTTGATTTTGAGGCATCTTCCATCCCAAAGTTGTCTAATAATTGTGACCCTGGAGCATAAAAACAGCCACACACTGCAAAAAATAATTTTCTTACAGAGTTTGTCTTGTTTCCAAACAAAATATCTAAAAATTCTTAAATCAAGAAGGATCTTCTAGACAAGTAAAAACTATATTCTTGTTTTAGTAAAAACAAGTCAAAATTAAGTTTGTTTTTGCTCAGAACAAGCTAAATAATCTGCCAATGGGGTGAGAAAAATAAATTTGTTTTCTGTTTGAAATAAGATTTTTTTTTTTTTCTATTTTTGCTTACCCCATTGGCAGATTATTATTTTTGTTCTAAGCAAAAACTCACTTAATTTTGACTTGTTTTTACTGAAAACAAGAATATAATTTTTACTTGTTTAGAAAATCGTTCTTGATTTAAGAATTTTTAGATATTTTGGCTGGAAACAAGACAAAAAATCTAAGTAAGAAAAGCATTTTTTGCAGTGTAAGGCTACATTTTATGAAATTGAGATTCATATAAATACGCTTTCCATTGGTGTATGGTTTGTTAGGATAGGACAATATTTGGCTGAGATACAACTATTTGAAAATCTAGAATCTGAGGGTGCAAAAAATCAAAATGTTCAGAAAATCTTTTTTAAAGTTGTCCAAATGATGTTCTTAGTCATATTACTAATCAAAAATTAAGTTTTGACATTTATGGAAGATAATTTACAAGACATCTTCATGGAACATGATCTTAATATCCTAATGATTTTTGGCATTAGAGAAAAATCAATATTTAGTTTGTGGTCCAGGGTCATATATATGCGGTGTAGAGTATCACAGAGAATATAGTCAACTGGAAATGGATGGAAGAAATTAGATTTATTAGTTTTTGGATCTGATTCTGAATAGAATAGCAGGAAGGTTATAAATTCAGCCTTAAGTCAAGATATATTTACTCAATTGAACAAAATGAAGTAATAAATTGAACAGCAGGTGCGTTTATGATTAAAACAACAGCTATTGTCTGTCGATGGAGAATGAAATTTTGTTTTCATATTGAATTAAGTTGATTTTTAGCTCATTGGCAGATATTTGTTCTTGTTTTAATCATAAACTCACGTCATTTTAAAGCGAGTTTTCTCAGAAAACAAGACTACACCACTTCCAGAATAAAAATGTCCTGATAATTTACTCGCCCCCTTGTCTTTCAAGCTGTTCTTTCTTTCCTCAGTCGCAAAGACTAAAAAACAGTTAATTCTTCAATGATGCTCAATGAATTAAAGGTTAAAAATGCAGCTTCAAATGGCTCTAAACCATCCCAGCTGAAAAATAAGGGTCTTATCTAGCAATTTTTTACAATTCATATACTTTAAACCACAAATGCTGGTCTTGTCTAGCTTTGCGATGCACATGTGTAAAAGAAGTATATAAATTGTACTGTTTAAAAAATAACCAATTGTTTCACTAGTTAAGAACCTTATTTTTCAGCTGGGATCATTTAGAGTCCTTTGAAGCTGCATTTTTAATCTTCAATCTGTTGAGCACCATTAAAGTCCACTATATGGAGAACAATCCTGAAATGTTTTCCTCAAAAAAATACATTTTTCTGTGACTGAAGAAAGAAAGACATGAATCTTGGATGACAAGGGGTGAGTACATTACAAGGAAATTTTTATTTTGGAAGTGGAGTAACCCTTCAAATGTACCTTCTTAGAACTTGCAGAAAGCCTGATCTAGCATATCGAGCGTACTATTAGTATTTATAAAACTGTTTTGTCTAGATCCAAGAGTTGTTTATTTGCCGTTATCCTCGTAGATTTCGGATGAGATCAACAACAGATTAATTGGCGTAAACCTGTTTGTTTTGCGGTTATGAAACCGTGTTGAGGAGGTTTGGGTCACTGCTGTTTCAGTGTCTTTCCTCATCTGTTGGCTTTCATTGCAGTTTCCCCCCAAGAAATGTGATGCTGTTTTCATGTTCGTACAGTCATTGGTTGTGAATCAGGTTTCACTCCACTTCTGTTCACGTTTAACCATTGTTAGTCTTGTTTCACTTTTCTCTCTGTTGCCCGCAGCCTCGCTGAGGAGGTCGTTTGGAGGGAGAGGTAGATGTGGGTTACGTGATTTATTTAGTCGTAGTGAGTACTGTGTCTCTAGAAATCCCTGTTCGCTCGCGCTCTCTTCTCGCGCACCGCGCTTCCGTAAGGAATGAACCGCGAGATGCCGCTTAAAGCGATAGTTCGTCCTCCAGAAATAAACATTAGCTGTTCATTCACTCATCCTTATGTCATCCCAGATAGAGGTGACTTTTGTTCTTCAGCACAACAATAAAGAAGAGTTTGTGATTCATCAAATGCATTAAAAGTCAATGGCTGCCGGCACTTTGAGAGTCAAAAACAGTTTAATCAAGCAACACGACATTAAACCCTGTGGCTCCTGACCAGATCTGGCTACTAAGCGATCGCATGTAATCTGGATTACGTAATTAGATTCCGAAAATGAAGTACTTGTAATTAGATTACATTACATTTTAAAATACTCAGACTATAAATAATCAGATTACAGGTTACTTTTTTTATGGATTGCATATTATTTGCACAATAGCACACAATTGATTCTCCCCAAGTCGTCTTTTTCATCTTTTAAATTTTCCTTTCTAAAATATCCTACGCTTATATACATTCAGAAACTCAGGTTTTGTGGATTTATTCACGTGAATATCAGTCATTATTCAGATGGCGACACAGTGTTTGATCACTGATTTACAAAATCATTTAAAGTTTAAGAAGTGTTTCAACATCGGATCAACTGCTGATCAACACACAAATGATCATTCTGTAGGTTATTTAACTATTTCTATGTCTTTAGACGGCTTGTCTTTCAAACACATTAAAATGCACAAATTCACAAATGTTTTAGTCATCTGCTCCTCTTTCATCTCATATCCACTTGATATTTAAAAATAAATATTTTAATTATTAAGAATCACATTTGCGTGTTCTTTGTCCTCTGATGTTGACATGCAGGTGAACGAATAAAATGTTTAATATTTAATATATAAAATATTTTTAGTACCTTTTTTTTTATTGGATTGAATTTAATATTTTAATTTAACTTTTTTTTTATTATTTAATTATTTTTTTCTTAAACTCATAAACCCCCTACAGGTCCTTCACAAACCCCAGTTTTGGATGCCTTGACGTAATGTTTAATGCACTTCATGTTTTTAAAAACAACAAATGGACTTAATTTTCTTACTCTTTGTATTTTTATGCCAATACAAGAATATCCTATTTAAATCAATATTTGAAGTAATATTATATTACCTAAAATGTGTAATGTAATGGATTACGTTACTATACTAACTATGATTTTTGTCATGTCATTTGGAATCCGTAAAGGATTACCATTTGTAGGTAATGTACCCAGCTCTGGTCCTGATAATGAAGTGAAACTATCAGTCTGTGCATGAAAATGAACATTATTACTGAAAATACAGTTTTAGACAAACGGTCCAGAGTGATGTCTGGTTCATGAACGAATCATTCTTTTGAATCGGTTCAAATTGGCAATTCACAGCTCAAGCAGCACAGATCTACAAATTATTTGATAAACTCATTATTAGACGTCTGACAGTCACTCCAACTGGAAATGAACCAACATACCAGCGTGTCTGATCCTATGATGAATGAACTGTTCTGTATTAGTACTAGTTCATATATCATCAGGAGCCACTGGTATTCATTTTCTGTCGCCTGTTTATGTTTTGTTTACTCTGAAATTTGCCGGTAGCCAAAAAAAAAAAGAAACCATTACAATTTTTAAAAATGTTTTTACTGGTTAAAATAGAATTGTATTTGTTTTAATGGTAACTGTAATGGTGCCTGTTAATCTCTACTGATAATTGGTCACCTCTATTGGTGGCTTGTTAAAACCACTAAATCCTAATGGAATCTGTCCTAAAAACAGCACAGGAAACCACTTATTAATGCTTTTATGGTTAAAAGTTGATGAATTGTAATATTTGTAATGGTATTTGTAGTGGAAACAATTAGAATTTCTGTGATTTTTTTTTTTTTTTTTCTCAGCAGAGAGGATAGGCCTAGTTTGTGATTTGGTCTTAGTGACTTAGTAGTCCTCTTCACTACTCTTAATGTGTCACAGATTTAGGAGGTAGTTTTAGCACTAAAATGCTTTGTAAAATACTCTTAGAGCAAAAATGTAGGAGTCCTAAATTTAGGATTGTCACGCCCATTATTTTTAAGATGTAAGATAAGTTATGAGCTATTTTTAGTCTTAAGATGTTTTGTGAATATGGGCCCTGAAGAAATAAATGCACTTAGTAAGTAAATCAACAGCAAATGTTTACTTTTGTGTGAACTATCCCTTTAAAACTCTGGTGTGCGTCGGCTGAGCGTATTGACAGACGGCCGTATCAAACGTCTGCAGTGTGTTTGTGAGTCCAGGAGCCAGCCGTGAGAGCGAGCGAGTCTAGTGTTGCTGTGGAGGAGCGCAGGAATCCCAGAGCGTCTCGTGGAGAGAGAATATTGAAACATTTTTCTTCTGGACAACAGCAGCTAACTAAATGGTGAACTAGCAGCAGACCTCCCGCCACATAACACTCTTGCTTTGAGTAAAGAACAAACGCTGCGTTTAGAACCCGCTCTACCCTTCTGTCTAACGCTCCTCTCACGACTAACCCGTAACCCGTTATGGTCCCGGCGGACAGACGCCAGCCGTTATTAGCCGTGAGGTTCTGGCTGACAGGCTGATGTGTGGTTTTGTAGGGACGGGCGTCTCTTGTGCTGATCGACCCGTTTCTGGTCTGAGCGTTTTGTTTTTTTCCCCTCTGCACTGAGTCTCATTGCGGCAGCATCAGGTCCCAGCATGCCGTGCGGCATCCTCCCCTCCCCGAGCGGCGCCGCACACTCACGGCCTAAGTACACGCTTTATTTCAGTCATACTCACTCACTGCCATGCCCCGATCTGAACCCGGCACTCGCTCAGATCTCCGTCCAGGTTCATCCTCATCCTCATCTTCATCATCGTGCCGTAGCGTGTCCGCATGCGCCGCTTCTCTCCATCTGTGCTGCACGTGTGTCGCTGCTGCTGCTGCATCTCTCGTGTGCTGTTTGTTTGCATTTCACTTTGCTGTTGTTTGTCATCAATGCTTGCTGAAGGAGTGATTTCTTTCACCCTAAAAATGAATTTCCTGTGTGACACTGACCTGGACAATCCGGAGAGCGAGGCTCATCTTTAAAGCTGCTGTGTGATCATCTGTCCCTCACTCACACTGGAGATGATTGGACACTTGGAGCACTGGAAAAAATGTCCAGAACAAAGATTTACAGATAATGTACTCACCCCTTTGTCATCCAAGATGCTCACGTCTGTCTTTCCTCGGTTGTAAAGGAATAGTTTTTTGAGGATTTGAGGATTTCTCTCCATATAGTGGACTTCTATGGTGCTCTGAGTTTGAACTTCCAAAATGCAGTTTAAGTGCAGCTTCAAAGAGCTCTAAACGATCCCAGCCGAGGAAGAAAGGTCGAAACAATCGGTTATTTTCTAATAAGATGTACAATCTATATACTTTTTAAGCTCAAATGCTGGTCTTGCGCATGTGTACTCTGTGTGCTCCGGTTCAAGACAGTTAGGGTATGTCTAAAAACTCCCATCTCATTTTCTCCTCCAACTTCAGAATCGTCCTAAATTGCTGTTTTACCTTTTTTTTTTTTTTTTTGTAAAGAGTGTTTGATCCTCTTTGGATGTTCACTTTTGTAAACACTGGGTCTGTTCTTCTGCAGCGATGGAGGACGATTTTGAAGTTTGAGGAGAAAATGAGATGGGAGTTTTTAGACATACCCTAAAGGCCATTGCACACAGAGTCTGAAATGTTTGCATGTTGAAAAATAAATGACCTCACGTTGTGTCAGTTACGTTTACACATTGCCTCCTAAACTTTAGATTTTTTTAATATAAAAATATAGAATGGGGTTTGATTTTTCTGCATTTTTCGCATCCATAGCAAGCATTTTGAGAGGTGTTTTGATAATTCAGAGCCACCAAACTCCAGAATGGCAATTGTCAAGATTATGCATTTCTTCATGCAGCGCAAAGCTTTGTAAAGATCCTTGCACACTGAATTCACAGACATTGGTGGTCTTCTTAAGGGCTGGGCGGTATGACGGTATATATCGTTACCGCGGAATGAAATGTGTACCGTAAAATAATTTTATTCAGTGTAGACCGCGAAATGTAAATAAGTGGGCGTGGCCAACTCACCTGCAGCACACCTGAGTCTGAGACTGGTCAAACTGTTGAATGCAAGACTGAAGGATACACTGGGAGATTGTAAAACATGGAAAAGGAGAAACGAACAGCCGAGGAGGGCTCAAAAGAAAATGTTTACTATATTTATAAGGTTAAAAATAAAATACAAAATAATCAAATAAGATCAAGTCCTTTTCTTTTCTGCAAACGTGACATTGATTTTATACAACAGTAGTTCAATAAACTAGTAGTTAATATTAACTGACTTACATTTTAGACACATCACTGACCGTTTTTGTTAATGAAATAGTTATAAGTATAGACAGCAGAACAGTCGCGAATCTGAGAAATACACAGCTGTGTTTTAATACTGAATGATTTAGCATTTAATTTAATGAATCGAGTGAGTCTGAACAAACTGGTTGAATCCGTGACTCGCTCATTAAGACAGTGACTACTGCCATCTATTGGTGGTTCGGTTTTATATTTAAAAGTATTGCATTTTTTCATCATTTTAGATTTATGTTTCAAAAAAGTACAACATTTAATCTTATAACATTATGTATTTGCAATTTTGCTGTGTAAATGCATTTTTCGAACCTCTTATCTTCATTAAATAAGTAAATACATTTAAATAGCATTTTCGATGCTGGGTTTTTCCTGTGCAGTGGAAAGATGGAGTTTGTTGATACTGATTTAATCTGAATGGTAACCATACAGTCTCTAGTTATTCTAATTGAATGTATTGATAACATTTCAGAATTTAATGTAAATGATGACACATTTAGTAAGGTTAGGAAAATAAAAAGTGTCCTAGAAATCAGTTTAAGGCAAATATCACAAATATTCAGATTAAAGTAAGACCTTATAGAGCAGTGATGAGACTATTGCTTCAGAATAGATTAATTTACAGCAAAAAAAGGCTCTTTTTTTTTTTTTTTTTTTTTTGCCTCGGTCAAGTGAATGTCTGATTTACTTGTCTGAAAGGACAAGCACATGTCAAACCTTAATGTCAAGCCCTGCTCTTTGTACATTTTCTGGAATAACTATCTATATAAAAACTATGTCGTGAAAGATATCGTTACCGTGAAATAAAATTTTGGTCATACCGCCCAGCTCTAGTCTTCTTTTTAATATAATGTTCTAGTATCGCTAACAAAGCATCAAACTGAACTGCTGTCATCTTGAATCGCCTGTGATGACCCTGCTGCTCCTTTAAGAAAGGGAACTCTCCTTCCTCTCTATATCTCAGTATTGGACAGACCCAATATTTCCTTTTATTTTTCTCTTTTTAAGAAGTGAGAGGACCACAAAATCACCCTCACTCCATTTTTTTCCCCCCGCAATAGATTAATATTCTTCAGGATTATCGTGCAAGGTTACTGTGCATGAAGAATTTTTAGGATGATGAATATGAAAAAACATATATAAAAATTTCAGACTCCGTGTGCAAGGACCTTTCCTGTCTTGAACTGCAGCACACAGAGTACGCATGTGCATTGAAGAGCTAGACAAGACCAGCATTTGTGGTTTAAAAATGTATAAATATTAATTTATTTGAGAAAATAACCAATCATCTGGATAGATAAGACCCTTCTTCCTCCATTTAGAGATCATTTGAAGCTGCATTTAATCTACATTTTGGATGTTCAAACTCGGGGCACCATAGAAGTCCACTATATGGAGAGAAATCCTGGAGTGTTTTCCTCAAAAAACAGTTTCTTTACGACTGAAGAAAGAAAGACATGAACATCTTTGATGACAAGGGGGAGAGTACATCTGTAAGTTTCTGTTCTTGACGTGAACTACTCCTTTAATAATTGATACGTTGAGCGTAATGAGGTCACGCTTACAGCTGAAACTCTATTTTAGGGTTGGGTTACGCTTTAGCAAAGACTCTGTTTACTTCTCATGCTACTGTTTACACAGTCAAAGAAGTTCCTGTCTCTGTTCCTTTAGAAGGAAAAAAATAAACACTGTGTACTCTTCATTATCTGTAGTCTTAGTGTTGTAAGCAGTATTAAAGTATTAGATGATAGTTAGGGTTAGCAGATGTCCTGGTACTATCACAACCTGAGGGAAGAACAAGAACAATCAGAAGAATCATGTTCAGTTTCAGTTTTCAGCCCAGTGTGGCCAGAATTTCCAGTTTTGGTTCTGGAAGGAATAATCTTAATTTCAGTGCATCACTAATTGATTTCTGAGGAGTGAAACGCTGCTGCTTCACAAACCTGAGCGGCCAGACTTCTGACTCGACTTGAGTTTGGGTTTGGGTTGGAGCCGTCAGTTAGACTGACCGATGGCAGACGTGTGTTTGTGGAAACCTGTCAGGAAACCATTCATTTTAGTGAGGCAGAAATGACACACCGCAGCTTCAAACAGAGTGACCTGGATCTCATTCAGCGCTGTGAACTAACTCACAGACACACATGTCATTCAGTTTCTTTTGCTTAAATTATTTTAATGGCCATTTGTTGATCTTTTGTTTCTCGTGTCCAGATCACTGTCTGCTGTTGTGCTGTTTTTAGTTTGAGTCACTCTGTGTGTCTGACCTTTGTTCGATCACTAGTGCTTCATTGTGTGTGCGCCGTCTGTTCCTCCTCTTTATTTTGACCGCTGTCACGTGTCGCCGAATCAGGGTCCATCTCTTCCCCCGGATGGAGGCGTTCCTCCGTCACTCCCCGCGTCACCACCTTCCCGTGTCCGGGCTGTCAGCACGACATCGATCTCGGGGAGCGAGGGATCAGCATGCTCTTCCGGAACTTCACGCTGGAGAGCATCGTGGAGCGCTACCGTCAGGCGGCCCGTGCCGCCATCGCCATCATGTGCAACGTCTGCAAGCCGCCCGTTCAGGAGGCCACCAAGAGCTGCATGGACTGCAAGGCCAGCTTCTGCAACGAGTGCTTCAAGATGAACCACCCCTGGGGGACGCCGAAAGCCCAGCACGAGTACGTGGGACCCACCACCAACTTCAGACCAAAGGTGCAAATCGAATCCGCCGATACGCCGCAGAAGTGTTAGTCACACTGCAAAGAATGCTTTTCTTACTATTTTTTTTTTTGTCTTGTTTCCAGTCAAAATATCTAAAAATTCTTAAATCAAGAAGGATTTTCTAAATGAGTAAAAATTATTGTAGTTTTCAGTTTAAAAAAAAAAGTCAAAATTAAGTGCATTTTTGTTTGAAACAAGCAAAATAATCTGCCAATGGGCTAAGAAAAATTGTTTTCTCTTTGAAGTATGATTATTTTTTCTTACCACATTGGCAGATTCTTTTGCATGTTCTAAGCAAAAATTCACTTCATATTGACTTGTTTTTTTTTGAAAACAAGACCATTTTTACTCCTTTAGAAAATCCTTCTTGATTTGAGAATTTGTAGATGTTTTGGCTGGAAACGAGTCAAATCTAAGTAAGAAAAGCGTTTTCTGCAGTGCAAGTTTTTGCTCTAATCTGTGAAAGCCTGTGTTGTAGGTGCTGATGTGTCCTGAACACGAGATGGAGAAGGTGAACATGTACTGTGAGGTGTGTCGGCGTCCCGTGTGTCATCTCTGTAAACTCGGCGGTTCTCACGCGAATCACAAAGTCACTTCCATGAGCAGCGCCTACAAGATCCTCAAGGTGCGTTCAGTTAAACTACATTCATCTGTCTAGTTTGTCTGTCTGTGTTCAGAGGAGCTCATAAGGGGGTCATGAACTGCATTTTTTTTTTTTTAGGGCTGGGCAATTAATCGATATTCAGTTTCGATTTCGGCTCCAAACGATCATGAAAATACAGTAATCGAGATGAACCGATGATTGTGCAGTGGTGTGCTTTCGCTCCATAAAAGCCTAATTTCACATGCAAATCAGCAAAATCACATGACGTGACGTTCATAAAACGAGACGTGGTTGATTTATTAATGTTTCTTTGATGTGAAATGATCATAAACAGTTGAGAATGAGAATCCGTGTGTAACAGTATATTGGATCCGTGTGGCTCTTAAAGCGGCAACAAATAATACTCCATCTGCCGTCTCTGTGCTTAATATTAATAAGACGTAAAAATATAAAGAGAAAAATCACTCACTGCTCTTGAATGAAGGACTTTTGTAGTTTTAATAAGAAACAAAGCATGTTTAATTCTTACAGTGAAGATGCTGTTTATTTTACATTTCATATAATTGCATTCAATTTCTGTAGTGTTATTAGACTACTTTAGACTTGAATAAAAGAATTCAGAATTTTTTTTGTAAAAAAGCACTTTTTTTTTCTGCTGTATTGCTATCTTTAAATGAATCACTAATATAAAGTTTTGGACCCAGTCATAATCGTGATTACAATATTGACCAAAATAATCGCGATTATGATTTTTGCCAAAATCGAGCAGCCCTAGCTTCAGTTAAATGGCTGCTCATAGGTCATAAGATCAGGTCTGTTTTCTCAGTTTCTGACCCTGTAACGTATTCGTGCCTGAGCTGAGAACTCTATTGTGTCTCCGGTGAATAGATGTGTTCGGGGAGGGAGCGTGATGAAGAGGTCAATCGCTCCGTCTCTGTCAG
This sequence comes from Garra rufa, assembly GCF_049309525.1. Classification (NCBI taxonomy): domain Eukaryota; kingdom Metazoa; phylum Chordata; class Actinopteri; order Cypriniformes; family Cyprinidae; genus Garra; species Garra rufa. The sequence continues at coordinate 45,604,297 of NC_133375.1, forward strand.
CATCTGCTGAGTCAGAAATATTAGACAAATGCAAACACGAGCTGTGACTCATCCATTTTTAATGCGACGGTTTCTGTCTTATAATGTCCTGTCCAGATCACGGCTCTCACAGAAGCTGTATTAGGTGTCTGGCGCTGTCCGGAAATCACGCGGGAGGTCGATTTTTCCACTGTGTTCTAATGGCCTTCACTTTTCTCTCAACAGGAGAAGCTCTCCAAGAGCATCCATTACCTAATCAGCAAAGAAGACCAAGTGAGGACTCAGATTTCTGAGCTGGACGTGTTGATCCGGCACACAGAGGTAACGGCGAGCATGTTTCCTGCTTGATCCTGATTGGTCAGAACCCTCAAAACAAATGTGATCCGCCCAATCCTTGTTCGTCTCGTGTAGCCGCTCCGCTGAGCGTGATTTACGCTCCCTCACTCAGATTTATGTTCTGTTTATGTCCACAAGCTCTTAGCGTGGCGTAAATGCCTTTTTAATATTGGTGTATTAAATTTTTGTGCCACAGTATTTAAGCTGTTATCCGCTTTGAAGGCTGGCTCACGACAAACGGCACCATCCAGCAGTTATTGGGTTTCATTAATCTGTCAATACTACCATTGTTGGGGAAACTTACTTTTACAAGTAATGCATTACAATATTGTGTTACTCCATGAAAAAGTAATTAATTGTGTTACATTTTAAGGAATGTAATGCATTAAGCTACTTTTGCGTTACTTTTTGTCAACTGGGTTGGGCTTTTTTTTTTTTCTTTTTTTTTTTTTTTTTAAATAAAAAGCCAAAAAGTTATATTTTTGGTGACTGTAAGAGTCCTTTCACACCAAAAGCGAAATGAATAATCCTCAGACTAAAGTTAGAGTCTCTGTCTCTGCATTTACTCCTAAAGTAACTTGCATTACATTTTTGAAGAAGTAAAAACGAATGCGTGACTTTTATAGTCACTTGAAAAAAGTAGTCTGATTATGAAACTTGTAATGCGTTCTCCAAACACTGCTTACCAACAATCATTGCGAGGGTATTTTCCAGATATCCATGTTTCATTAAAGCGTCTTTGCTTTATTATTTATTAAACAGGGATGTGTTTTTCAGCACCTCAGCTATGAGCTTCACGAACGGCGCTAACCCTAACATCATCTGCTGTTTTAAATGCGCCAGCTCTTCAAATGTGAATGAATTCTGACTGGCTGTCAGTGTTTTATCATTCATCAACTAGAAAAAAGTCATTCTGAACATGATCCCAGTAATACCGTTCTCTACTCTGAGGGAGTTAAAATAAATGAGAGGAATTACAGTTTAAACACATTTAATTAAAGCCAAATATATCAGCTTGTCTCACAATGCTTCTCTCTCAACATTGCAGCGTTTCCCAATATTCTTAAAGGATTAGTTCAATTCCAGAACACATTTTTTTTTTTTCTCCATATGGTAGAATTCTATGGTGTCCGTGAGTTTGAATTTCCAAAATACAGTTTAAATGCAGCTTCAAAAGGACTCTAAACGATCCCAGCTGAGGAAGAAGAGTCTTATCTATTGAAATGATCGGTTATTTTCTAAAAAAAAATTACAATTTAGATACTTTTTAAACTCAAATGCTTGTGATGCGCATGCATACTCTGGTTTAAGACAGTTAGGGTATGTGGAAAAACTCCCATCTCATTTTCTCCTCCAACTTCAAAGTCTTCCTCCATCGCTGCAGAAGAACAGACCCAGTGTTTACAAAGTGAACGTGCAAAGAAGATCAAACACCCTTCACAAAAAAGGTGATATAGGACAATTCTGAAGTTGGAGGAGAAAATGAGATGGGAGTTTTTAGACATACCCTAACTGTCTTAAACAAGATTACACAGAGTACACATGTGCATCACAGAGCTAAACAAGACCATGATTTGAGCTTAAAAGGTGTATAAAAATTAATCTATTTAGAAAAATGAGTGATCGTTTCGCTTGATGAGACCCTTCTTCCTCGTCTGGGATCATTTAGAGTCCTTTGAAGCTGCATTTTGGAAGTTCAAACTCGGGGCACCATAGAAGTCCACTATATGGAGAACATTCCTGAAATGTGTTCCTCAAGAAACATGAACATCTTAGATGACAAATGTTAGTTCTGGAAGTGAACTATTCGTTGAATGCTGCTGTTCAACAGACCTGCTGGACCTGAAAACCTTAAAAGAAAATAAAGATAAAGTGAAATAAAAAGTTGGTCACCCCTTTCATGACTAAATCTTTTGTTCTTTTATGTTTTGTTCCTTTGACTTCCCTGTGTATTTTAAATAGGGAAATTAGTTAGTGTGTACTGCTTAGTAACTCTCAAAATAGTCATAAAAACCAACATGAGAATTATCACGATAAGATCATGGTCCATGTCGGTGTATTTGCATGACGGCAGCAGGATTATGGTCTCAGGAGTTTGTTCTGAACGCAGGAGAACGGCCAGATCGCAGAGAGACGCGCCAACGAACACTTCGAGCGTCTGTTCGAGACCCTTCAGGAGCGGAGGACGGAGATGCTGCGCTCCATCGAGCAGAACCGGAGCCTGCGTGTGGAGCGTCTGCGGACTCAGGTGGAGGAGTACCAGGGCATGCTGGAGAACAGCGGTCTGGTGGGATACGCACAGGAAGTGCTGAAGGAGACCGATCAGTCCTGCTTCGTCCAGACGGCCAAACTGCTGCACGTCAGGTTAGATCTCCACTGGTCCAGCGTCGGATTGGGCCACGTGTCTGTAATCCAGGTTCTTTGTCCGCTGGCTTGTGTTTCTAGATTTAACTGAGGTTCACAGTACGTTCACTGTAATCCTGATCTCTATTAGCCCACAAAGCTGCTTTGACTTTCACTTTCCCACAAACCCTGACTCATTGTTTTTGAAACACATGATATTACGGCTGAGCCGCTCTTTAGATCAGTCTGGCGTGGATGGACATGTCAAGTCCTGTGTATTTATGTAGGCTTTCACACAATACCGATTGTTTCAAAGATGATTCTTCCTCTTCCATAGCAGAGAATTGGATAAGAAGTTCATCAAGATAAACTTTAGCTTGGCTCAAGAAAGCTGTGTTGCCAAGTGTGTGGTTTTCCCACGGAATTGTGCTACTTTAACACCGTTTCCCCGGGTGTTTTTCATGTTCGGGGGTTGAAGTGACCCCAATAACGTAATATTTAGCCTCCGAAATGCTTGTTTTACCAGGGCAATCCCACCAAAAAAACGTGTTTTTTTTTTTTGTTTTTTTGGGCTAGTTTTGAGTAGCAATTGGGTGGGTTTTGTAAAAACCTGGCAACTATGCCTGAATTTTTAAAACAGTTTTAAAGTTTGAAAAGATGAGTTTGAATAGTCTTGGCTAATTTAAACATTCGGTCAATGTAAGTCTGTGTAGTTTTTACGAGTTTTAATCATCATTTTTAGGAAAACCATTAAGGGTTGTTCAGAACGTTTTTCTATTCCAAAGTACTACTATTCCATTGATTTTCTATGTAAACACACTAGACAGACGTGTGAATACACTGCAAAAAAAGCTTATCTTTAGTATTTTTATCTTGTTTCTAGTCAAAATATTAAATAATTCTTCAATTAAGATGCATTTACTAGATAAGCAAAATGACATAAGATATTTAATCTTGTTTTATACTAAATTAAGTGCATTTTGCTTTTCACTTTGGTAACAAGTAACATTTTCTGCCAGTGAGGTAAGTAAATTTATTTCTAAAACAAGAGTATTTTACTTACCCCACTAGCAGATAATTGTACTTATTTTAACTAGAAACAAGACAAAAACACTAAGAGAAGCCTTTTTGCAGTGTACCACATTTTTAAACGCTGGGTCAAGCTAAAAGAACTTAAACACTTATACGCAGCGCCGTTCATCAAAGTCAGCTCCAAAACAGTGGACCGATCAGAGAACCCAGGAGGCAGAGCAAGTGTTGTGAGCTTTTGTTTCCAGTGGCAAGTTGACATGGCAACTGTTTTATTTGAAGGCAACATGGTGGAAAAACCATTCCTGAGTATTGCATCTCACATTTTTAGACACAAAGAATCGGACTGAATGAACAGCCCTTAAAAGATTAGTTCACTTCCAGAACAAAAATGTACAGATAATTTACTCCCATGTCATCCAAGATTTGTGTCTTTCTTTCTTCAGTGATAATGAAATTGTTTTTTGAGGAAAACATTCCAGGATTTTTCTCCATATAGTGGACTTCAATGGTGCTCAACGGATTGAAGGTTAAAAATGCAGTTTAAATGCAGCTTCAAAGGACTTTAAACGATCCCAGCTGAGGAATAAGGGTCTTATCTAGCGAAACAATCTGTTATTTTCTAAAAAAAAAAAAAAAAAAAAGTATATACTTTTTAACCTCAAATGCTGGTCTTGTCTAGCTCTGCCTGAACTCTGTGTATTCCTGTTCAAGACAGTTAGGGTATGTCTATAAACTCCCATCTCTTTCTTCTCCAACTTCAAAGTACCGACCCAGTGTTTACAAAGTGAACGTGTAAAGAAGATTAAACACTCTTTACAAAAAAGGTCAAACAGTGATGTAGGACGATTTTGAAGTTGGAGGAGAAAATGGGATGTGAGTTTTTAGACACACCCTAACTGTCTTGAACCGGAGTACACATGTGCATCACAGAGCTAGACAAGACCAGCATATGACGATTTTATTTAGAAAATAACCAATCGTTTCGCTAGATAAGACCCTTCTTCCTCGGCTGGGGTCGTTTAGAGTCCTTTGAAGCTGCATTTAAACTGCATTTTGGAAGTTCAAACTCAGGGCACCATAGAAGTCCACTATATGGAGAACACTCCTGAAATGTTGTCTTCAAAAAACATAATTTCAAATTAAAAAATAAATTGTTTTTTGAACATCTTGGATGTGAGTACATTATCAGGAAAGTTGTTTCTCAGTCCGTCATAATGAATGTAATTACTCCTCTGGGCTCTATAATGCTCTTCTGTGACTATCATGGATATGATTTTCTGAGAGTATTGATCTCATATGTAAGTAAATAATAAACTCATTACTGCAGTGCTGTGGGCAAATGTTGATGCTTTATCTCTCGTCAGATGAGTGTGATTTTATAATTTTTTGTATTTATTTTTTTTTTATTAGGATTCAGAAAGCCACCGAGTCTCTGAAGACGTTCCAGCCAGCGGCGACGCCGTCGTTTGAGGAGTTTGTGCTGGACACGTCGAAGGAGGAGATCTTGCTGAGGGAGCTGAGCTTTAGCGGCGGTAAGAATGAAGCGATCCACACTTTCGCTTCTCGCCTTCCTGAGCCGCTAGCGCCGTTAGCAGAAGCTCTTTAGCAGAGTAATCCACTTACAGACTTCATGAAATCAGTCTCTTGTGTAACGTCTCACATGTTGTCCTGCACATCGTGATGGAGTCCAGGTGAACCGTGGGGTTTGTTTAGTTCTTCTGATCCACACAGAGACAAATACAGAGCACTCGCTCGTCCTTGAGCTGTGAGGTCAGTCCCGCTGAGCGAAGGCTCTCAGGGAGCAGATGGAGAACGGGTGTGTCTCGATCCTGACGTCGTGAGACGCCTTCACCTGTTTAGATGGAGTCTAAATGCTGACCGCAGAAACGCAGGCTCTTTCTTCCAGGAAGTTATCGATCAGCTAATGCTTCTGATGGCTGTAATGTGTATCGCGGCAGCTGTTTGCCGTAATGCGTTTGACCGAATTGATGAGGAAGCGAAACTCTGCGAGGCGTTTCCAATCCTCCGCTGTAATTCTACTGCAGTGCAACAGATTCTCATCTTCCCGGCCGTATTCTGCGGTTCTGCCGTCTCACGGCCTCCTGTTCGGATCAATAGCTTGTTATTCTCAGAGAAGCGTTTCGGGCTCCGTGCCCGGGCTCTTGGCAGACGGGCCGGCCGTGACGGGCCCCGTTTCCACGGTGACCAGCGGGCCTCATCCTCGGGGTCACGTGTGTCTCGCTGTGATGGAACGCTTTAAAGGAACAATAGCAGGACTCTGTGTGAACGCAGCATAAATCCGCCATCACACAGAGGCATTAAGATGCAGATCTTATTAAGTCGAGTCACCTTTATTTCTACAGCGCTTTACACAACACTGATCAGCTTCACAGAGATAAAAATAACAGTCAGTGATGGAAACTCAACTGTTTTAGTTCAGATTGTGAGTCATTATTTGGATCGTGTCAGTTCAGATCAATAGCAAGTTAATCAATCATCTATAGCTGTTTCAGGCACAAATGTGGTTCCTCAGCTTGAGTCACTTCAGTGTTGATGCAGTTATGTGAACGCTTAGATTTATATCTTATATCATTTTAGAGCCATGTAAAAAAAAATTTAAAATTACGAGATTAAAGGCGTAATTCCTTGAGAATATCTATGCAAATATCATTCTTGTAATCAAAAAGATGATTGACTGTGAAAAACACATTATTGTGAGACATATTGTTTGTATTCTGCTATAAAACTGACAGATTTTAAAAGATGAGTTTTGGGAATATCTCCCGGTGCTCTCAATCTGGTCCATTAGCTTGTGCAATAGACTACAATATACTCTAGGGCTGCAACAACTAATCGATAAAATCTGTTATTATGATTAATGATTCTCATTATGGATTAATCGGGCCCACGGTGCACATACGACTTCAGAGGGTCGTGTCAAATTACAGCACTGAATGACATTTCTATGGACAAAATGCATCTAAAAATAGTGGAAGAAACCGATAATAACCGATAACCGATAATTTAGATAATAGCGTAATGGCTCGCCCTGTGAGACGCTTTGAGATTCGTTTGCATCCTCCGCATGAAAACTTTCAGTTTACGGTCATATCCTTATCTGTAAATGTCACACATTCACACAGGCATTTCCATTGTTGCGTAAAAGTCCGTCCTGACAGTCTGTGTCAAGTTTAAATCTATACAGCCGGAACACAGACAGGGAGACAATTAACACTCGATGCAGAAACATTCACTGTGCTGAAATATCGGTGAATGTTAAATTTAGGTTTGAAAGACAACATGTAGTGCACATATTCATGGAGAGAAGTAACTGTAAAGGGATAACAGCGTGTAATTATCTGATGTATAAATATCAGACGCTTCATTTATATCAAGAAATGACAGTGAACGTGACTTTGATCAGTAAACGTGCGTTTGATTTTATTCATCTTTATTATCTGCATTAGGCTATTCTTTTCATTTTTAATGTAGAGATTTAAACTTTGTTCACTTTATACAGCGCTTTAAAAAATGTAATAAAACAAATGTATGTAAGGTTTGTGCCACTGCTGCCCAAACTAACAGTATTGGTGATTAGCAAAATCATTTTTTACCTTTCT